>NW_017259325.1:1324778-1331816 GCF_001594045.1 Atta colombica
CTCCGTAACTTTCTCTCTCTCTCTCTCTTACTCTCTTCTCTCATTTCCTTACTCGTTCCTAGCACCCTTATCTCCGGGGCGGCGGAGAAGCTCGTCCGTCCGCCTCTCTGTCTCATTTTCCTCCTTGTTTCTTCAACAGAGGATCCGACGTACTCTATAGACTCTCGTACTGAGACAAAACCACCGATATATCCGCATCGCGACAATCTCGCAAAATTCTTCTGTAAAGACCGCGCCGGTCTGTTTCCGGCGTGTGTCATGTCCCGTTTAACTATCGTATCTTATCGATGACATTAAATTTCGTCGGGAAGCGCTAAAACCAGCTGCCGAATCGTTGACTGTGCTGGACGTTCTGGACGTTGTCGATCGTCTTCCGAACGAAATTCATTGTAATCTTTGACTTGAGTTATATAGACTTTTGTCATTCGCAAGATTCAAAAGTTTTTTTTTTGATTATTGCATTTTGGTAAAGCTTCGAGAAATTGAAAAAAGTTTTGCATGCAAAGAGTCCAATACAACTATCTATAGATTTTTAAGGACATTGAAATCCGTTGAAACATTCACGATTTATTTTCAACAATAAATGGATTTGCGAGTTGAATTTTTCTATTATTTGCAGTATTTACAAAATATTTTTCTTCGTTCTGTCGTCAAAATAGAAATTGTATTTTTACGAAATCTCTCTTCATTGAGCTTATTTTCTTAAAAATAAAAAAAAATCATGCGTTATAGATTGAGATAATATTAAATTATTATTATACATGTATCCTCGACAGCTTATTATAAGAGATAAAATTAACGCTGAACTATTGACCTTTGCCGAATAATAAAGTATGCTGAACTTGCGAGAATTCAAAGGTCACTTAACGCGCCTGCAAACGATAAACGAGCTGCTCGCTCTAGCCAGTAAAGTAGGTGATAACCTTTTTCTAGGCCACAGGCTACATCTTTTTTATCTTCATCTATTCGTAGCAGCTATTCGCATCGTTTGAAAAAAGATGCAAAAAAGAGAAAAAAGCACACATTAAAGAGCACTTAGTAACGCTTATGCAATGAGACGCTATTGTCTGGAAAGCTTTGCAATTAATCAATTATCTTACGTATGCGTGATATTATACATAGTTGAGAGCTATTTTAAAAGAGGTGTCCGTGGCTTCTCGTATTTATAAAAACATTTGATATCGCAAGAAACTAATGCGACGTGAAAGATTGATCGGTGATATTTTTTTTCACAACTATAACTCAAGTTCATATTGAATATACGAACCTTGATATATTTTCTGCGAGTGCGCTTGACATTCTACGGATGCGAATTGAAAAATAGAAAGATTCCGTAAATTTTGAGAGGAAGTGGAACGTTTTCAACAGATTTTCGATAATTTTATTTCTATACAATATCCGCGCTTTAAGAGGATCGATGCGTATCTCTAGATATAGATCGAGACGATTGAAGAAAGTCATTTTTCATCGTTGAATCGTCGCGTCGCTTCGGAATGATCGGAAAGGTGTCAAAAAAGTCTGATTTAAAGTCTAAATTAAATTTCATGACGGGACGACGAACTTTTTGCTGCCGACGGCAACTACTGCTACAAGCACGCAGTGCGCACGAATGTTCGTATTCGCGGTTACGCCAAAATGCGCAAGAAAATATGAACGTTCATCATTCGAACGGAACCGGAAACCCATGCGGATATATCCTCGGTACGGATTCTGCTGAGGGGAGGATATGGGAGAGTTGCTTAAATCTGCAGAGTTAGGACAGGACTTACCGCCAAGACGCGGCTCGCAAATGGCGTTCAAATTAATTTCAACAAAGTTCGTAAATTATTAATATCCGCCGGGGCCGGCGGCTGCTGACTCGCTTGTTCCCGGCTAAATGTGCTGTTTAATTAGGAAATCCGCGATTGTGGTAAGACGGGGATTGTCAACGGTTTTACGTTACATTACAGGCTACCTGCGCTGACCGCCTGCCACGCAGGTGGATTGTGAATATATCTCGCACCCGCCAGTGAAACGAGCTTAAAACTATTCCGAGAACGCTATGCATGGCTAACACTGCTGCGTATCACCGTATGTTGCGCCCACGCGCAATTACGCGACGCGGCGTGGAAGTTTGTAAAACAGCGTGGCGAAATCGTCACCATACGAGTAATGGTTCTGGAGAATTCTTTTTTCGCGACTAAAACAACTGCAGCGTGAAATTGCACCGCTCTGGATTAAAGCGTTAATCGCGGCATTTTGTAGATTATCAGAGTGTGACTAACTTTTAGACCGTATGTACGTGCCGTCGTAACTTGGACAGGAAAAAATTGGACGAAAATTGGGCAGGAATTTCAGAACAATACCATTTTCTCTCCTCATACATAATATATGATAGTTTACATCGCACAGCCAACGATCGCTATTCTAAAAACTGTCGATTGCCAATCTCACTGGGATAGCCACGTCTGACAGATATTCTCGCTATAGTATAGAAATTGATCGCCGTAAGTGAATTCGTTTCCCAAATATAACGGGAGACGTAGTCGGAATACTTGGTGACTCTAAGAATTTTCAGAGGACGGCTCATGAATGCAAATTAAAACGTTTGCCGCTTCTACCGCGCATCTCTTTCCTGATGCCTAGCCTTTCTTAGTGCTATTTGGCTTCTCTTACAAACAATGTTCAAAAGTCGATACTCACAGCGGGTGACGCTTAAATAAAAAGTATATTACATTTATTGTATATGTAGGTAACTAACACATGTATACAAAATATACATAAATTATATAGTCTTAAATAAAGCTGTCAATAAATCTGTAGATTAATTGATGAAAAGACAATTGTGTATACTGCATAATTAATTAATTTACACGGACGCGTTGAATGAGTTTCACAGAATTAATGTATTTTTAATCGAATATCGTTAAACACGATCAACATCGTTTGTAAGGCCGTTGCATACTATTTTCACGACATTAGATGCCCGCAAAATCGTCCGCTTCTACCTTCCACGTCTTTCTTTATTTTTGTGGCGTGCGCATACTCCTAAGTTTCTCCACAGATATATAGGGCCACAACGCAATGCTCAACAATAAGAAAGCTTTAGAATGGCAGTGGCCATTACGGCACGGCATAATGCACATTTCCAGTCCAACATTTCCAATAATATGCCGTTGTTAAAGCGAAAATTATGCATTGACGGAACGATGAAGAAACGATAGAGAAAATTTAATGAAGATGCAATTTTTCTAACGAGAAATATATTAATATTGATTTTGGCACGCTGCTATTCGTAAAAACATTTGCGTTCTCTTCAAATATTGAGCCGAGATTTAGATGTATTTTCTTAATATATGTTACATACATTAGACATAAGTCTCAAAATGAAAATCGAGCTAAAAATGGTGCTAAGAAAACGGAAAGGAAAAACGGAAAAAGGAAAAGCTTGAACACGGCGCGAATGATATTTCCAATATTCTCGCAGCAACGTCAAGTTTGCTATAACGCAAAGTTCGAGATAAGTACGATGCTGATACAAACACTCATACAACATTCATGACTGACGACGACGCGACGTATTGATACCTTACACTTTTCCAGTTTCAGTGCATCCGAGTCTTTTCCCGTATCAATGCCTTTCCCTCTCAAGCGCAACTGTTAAAAGCGCCAGAATTGATAGTATCTTCTCTCGTTAATTTAAAGAAAAAATGTATACATATTTGGTATATTAAGTCTGATATATTTCGTACAACTAGCCTGGTTTAATATATGATAAAGAATATACGTATAAATATATATATATATATAAGACTTCAAATGTATATATATATATATACATTTTGAAGTCTTGTGAGTTCACGAGGGTCGTTAAGGTAGCTACTCGGCCAAGATATTGCATTACTTTTTCCAAACTCGATAAAAGCCATTGTCGGCCATTCGCATCGACTTTGAGGCGCGAAGTCGCAGCAATAGTGACCTGGCCAAATGACAGTTTTATCGAATTTCTTCATATCCTAAATACGAACACATATCGAAACGTGTATGGCTAAACGATGAATTACGAGATAGTCCTGTATTCAACGATGCATTATTGCATCTCTATGCTAGCTTTTCGGCATCCCGATTACACGCATCGTATAGCAATATTAATTACCACAGGCTAGTTTCTAAACCAAGTACAGTAAACAGTAAGTTAATATTGCACGCGCTGGCTCATGTGATTTATTTAGGAAAATAATACCTGATAATTATCGCAATTACGATTGTGACGACGAATATATTAAGCTGTATATCTCAATTAGGTGTAATTTTTTTATCACAATTTCTGTACATGAATTTTTATGGGTGTGTAAAGATGTAAAATATAATTTTACAATTTTACACAGTGCAATGTGGTAACTTGGAATTTTACAATCATATTGCGGAACGCTAATGGTTTACGCACGGATAGACAGTGCACTGTTTATACTGCGAGAGGAAACTCGTGGGAGAAGCGCGGAAAATATATTCACGGGAAAATATACAAGTACGCACGCTCACGCGTTCGTAACACCAGGGTTTGCCTAATGACGGCATTTCTTCGGAAGATTCATCTTGCGAAGCGTACCTCAGCGATTCTGGCGTTAAATTACGGAAAGATTAATAACTGTCGAGAAGATTAAAGCGTAGAGACTCGAAACGAATACGCGCTACAATCGTGGTACCGTTATACGCGGCAAAGCGGGTTAAGATATTTATCACATTAAATAATTTCATACCTTCTCCTTCTTGTGAGACTCGTTCAATCTTAATGCTAT
Organism: Atta colombica; assembly: GCF_001594045.1. NCBI lineage: Eukaryota > Metazoa > Arthropoda > Insecta > Hymenoptera > Formicidae > Atta > Atta colombica. The sequence continues at coordinate 1,329,557 of NW_017259325.1, forward strand.
GCGAATAGTGTAGACACATAAAGTCGTACGGCGAACTCTAAAAAAAAATGCAACAAGACTAGAGACATGAATATCTTTTGTATTACAATTTTAATTTATTTGATAACAAAAATAGACGGTTCGCCTGACACAAATAAAAATTTTTTTTTTCTTCATATTGCCGTTGTATTCATATTGCCGCTTTCAACGAGCGGGATTTCAAAAAAATTCGACGTATATATTTTAATTTGGAATATTTTAATTTCCGCTAATAGAACTAATAAATATGTGTCATGATTATTATTATTATCATATTTTTGTAGTCTTTGCGTGATTTTTATGCAATGTGTCCTCGTGATACAGCAGAGCCAGTGCTCGTTTGCATATTATAGTAGCCGTCGATGCGCAAGCACTTGTAATTAAAACACGAAATATTCATAATTTAATTCGTACAACGTATCTTTCAACACAAAAAGATGAAGGCAACGAAGAAAGCTGTCGCGTAATTTAATTGGCATTTTTTCTTCCTTTGGCTGTGCCTCAATTAATTACTTTCGTTACATTCCCTTTTTATTCGTCAACTGTTGCCGCTCGTTAAGTCACCGTCTCTTTGTTACAGCATCTCTCTGCGACATAGTTTACAACAGCGATACAACAAAAACAGGCATAGTTATGTCACCCGGATATCCGAATCCATATCCATCCAGGACACATTGTACATACGACTTCCAAGGAAGAGGAAAGGAACGGGTGCAGGTGATATTCCAGGACTTGAATCTGTTTCATTCTCAAAGCAATCCAAATGAGTAAGTTTATCATATTTTATGTAGTTCCACTGCTGAACTGTATTCGTACTACGAATATATCTTCACTCGGAAAATTATATCTGTTTTCGTGAGACTTGCACGGTCAGAGACACGCGCGATCGATTTGTACGTCGCGTCGTGAATATGTCAGATTTATACAGAACTGTGTGTTCACAAGTACATCATTGTGTTTTATAGTAGCAACGTAACTCTTAACTCTTATAACATAACACATAGATTGTGCCTAGACCTTTCAATATATTCTTATGGCACAACAGGTGTATGCTACCGTAAACATTATGTATTTGCATGCGCGTAATAGATGTTGCTCACTATATCTTCACGTTGTTACATCGGAATATGACAAGTGCAAATTCAAAATTTCATGAGAAACGCTTTGTAAGCTTAAGAGAGTAAGGCTGGTACTGCTTTATATTTTAACGTGTTACATCTTTGTACCCTTTGCTTTCGAAAATTGTTCGATATCGGAAATGTGGAGAAACCGTAGGTTCCAATTTAGCAAATGTAGTAAAATTGATGCCTTGGAGATTTTCAAATTTTTCTGGCACGTTTACGCACATCGCGCTTTCTTCCCTTCCAGGTCAATACCCATTCACCTAAATTTGCCCATTCCTATACATAAAGTTGCATTGTTACTTTACCAATGTAAGCATGAGCGACTTTTGTGGGATGTATGTGTGTGTATATATGTGTGGAGTATTCACATCAGAATTTTTTATGTGTGGAATTCTACACATGAAAAATTTTTCATGAACAATTTGAAAATAGCAAGTGTTAAACTAAAAATAGTTAAATTTTTTCGGAACTTTTATTTCAATCAAACTTTCAATTACACACACTGAGCGAGCCAAGCGCGGCCGATAAATATTCACGCAGTTCTTTTTTGTAATTCGTATTTTTCTTCGCGAAAAGAGCCTATAATTTTTCATCCACACCTTAGCGACTAGTCTTTATTTGTTTCGGAATATACGAATTTATATTTGTATATTCGATAATATTCAACAGTTATATTGCATGTGCACTCCGAGATTGCTGAAACTTTAGATAATACTTTCCTTTCCATTTACATCGATTCTCAGATCATTATCACTTGTGACGTCATAATTCAATTAAATGCGCGTTCCTTTTGCATTCTGACAAATGAGATTCAATTGAATTTTTACCTATAATCTACACAAAATCGAGACCGTGTGCTTTAATGAGTCTCGTAAACTCACTTCAGAGTAAGGTTATGAACCCGCGAACCTTTTACCAAAGTAAGCATGTAGTGACGTCATTAATTTGAGTACAAAATACTCAGCTCACTTCAGACTCAGTTTCACTTGTGTAAAGCAACTATTGATGCACTTATGGATGAGTTCATTAAAAAAAATAAAATTCTGAGTTCAACGTTTGCTCTCTCTCTCTCTCTCTCTCTCTCTCTCTCTCTCTCTCTCTCTCTCTCTCTCTCTCTC
>NW_017259325.1:1331916-1336495 GCF_001594045.1 Atta colombica
AATTAAATTTATTAAATTTTTTCATTAAGTTTTATTTTATGAGTTTAAATATGTTTCAACTAAATATGTTAAACTATAAATATTTATGAAATATTTATAAAATATTTATAATTTCGTTGCTCATCATTTTGTACGATTATAAAGAGATTTTAATGGAGATTAAATAAGTTCTGGACATTTTTTGCTCCTCCCTTCCCCACTTTCATGATCAAGTTATCCAATTCCACACACGGCGAATCGACAAGTTGCCGCTCCTGAGTGTAAGAAATTTTATTTAAATCCGACAAAAGATTCTTATTCTCAAAAATCTGACCAAGCTTTCGAGAATACCTCTGAATTCCAAACGGCGAAGATCGATTCCGAGAGCGTAGAGATTGAAGGAAGAATCTGGCCGAGAAGAGACACAGTTCAGCATAGGAAATCCCGAGAAACCGCTGTGATACAACTTCTGCGGATTTGCCAACAATTGCACTCGCTGCGATCACTTACCTCCTCTCATTCATTTTCCACGTAGTTGATTTTAAATACGATTTAATTAGGATTCGCGTACTATTGAACTGACATTTAAGTGGTACTTTCCTCATTGCTTACAAGTATCTGCATCTTGTCCATTCTGCGTTGAAATGATAGTTACGATTAAATAAACTTCGGGAGCTACACAATATCGATATAATGCATGCGCATGAATAATTTGACTGTCACAACGTATTGCTTTTCTCTTTATGACAGTAATGTGAAGAATGGCAAAATTTCAAATAAATTTACACATATTATTAATATAATTACATTTAATTAATATTATATATATATACATACTTAATAAGCTTTAAAAAAAACCTAATATTGTTTAAAATATGAACGCGTCAATATTATGATGTATCATATTAAAAATATTATTGTCATGCATTATTTTATTGAAAATATATTACCTTAAATTAAAGTAACGTAAGCATTATCGTCATAAAACACAGAACGAACGTTTTGCAATATATATGATATCTACTCAATATATAATAATGCATGTAGAAACACGAGTGTATTCAAATAAGATGATTTCTTATGAATAGACGCCCGTTGAAGAAGCCGCGTCGCATCGTCATGTGATTTTTCCATCTAGTTTTCTTCCAATCATCCGAATAAATTGGTCGAAATTTTCCGAACATATGGTTGCCTATTCATGCAATAATGCTACACAAATTTGCTCATGTACGAAATCACTGCACATGATCACGCACGTAGGCCTTGTGCATGAGCAAATAATATTCTTTATTATACATTATATTGGTTCTCTCTCGCTATGTCTTGCGAATTGTAAATTGGTTGGTTAAAAGCTATCCATTGTGAATTGTGCCCGCAGGACAATTGCGTAATTATGATACAGTAAACCACGGCACGTTGAGCTCAAATAGGAGGAGTATAATAGGAATGCTCAAACGCTAAACGCAGCAAGAGGCTACTTTCACGCGAAAATGAGTTTAACACGAATTTTGTTTTTTTTAAAGCTTGCCATATCATTTTGTCAAAAAAAAAAGGATAGACATGTTGTTTCTTTTATGTTCAACAATTTATGAAAATTTTGTAATTATATACTTGACGTAAACTACGTAGTTCAAAACATACCGTTTTTAAAATTATTTTCTTTGTAAATAAATCTCTTGGTAATATACTTGCCAATATTATACATATCATGTTTACTTCGATTAGTTTATTATTTGAATTTGTTCTTAAATCAAATAAAAATTTAATGTAACGTATCTGTGTTTTTAATATTATATTTCTAAATATATTTTAAAGAGAAAAAGAGAGAACACGAGCGAGAGAAATCAATAATTAATATAGCTTATATTATATATAATACATAGCAACTTTATCAACATGATTTTAATTATTTTCGAAGAAATTTTCTGTGAAATAGCACTTGCAGAATATTTACTGATAAAGGCAATGTAGACTTTATGTATCTGTTTGAATATTTCATCGCAAACGCATTTTATTGAATATAAAAGTATTCAATAAAAAAACTGCACTTTTCTCTCTCTCTCTCTCTCTCTCTCTCTCTCTCTCTCTCTCTCTATCTTACAATATCTCTATTTTATTTTATTGTAAATATTTTAAATATTACATGTACATTTTCATTTTTAATATGAGATTTTCTATCTTAATAAACATGTTATGTATAAGTGAAATTGATAATTTTAAGTCGATTATAACTGATTGCAATTATTTGGTATTTCCAATCCGACGAATAGATTGTAACGGATAATTTTCGCGAGGGACGACAGCGAGTTCTCGTGTCAAGAGTTTGCGAAACGAAAGTCCAGACTCGAGAATGTCAACTCGATGTCGAGTTATCGTTCAAAGTTCGCTAGCGGCGCCATAAGCACAGAATATAAAATTGGACAACGTGCAACGTGTTGCAGTACACACTTCGGTGCGCGTACTGGGACAAATACATCTTGATTCCTGTTCCTTGTGTTCTAACGGGACGTGAAATCAGAAATGGAAATACGAGTCCCCTCGGTAGCGAAGCATCTTTTGTCGAGGAAATGAAAAGTTTTTCCTATCGAATATTATTTCGTGACGCGTAACGAAGGCTACACATCGCAGCAACGCTGACAGGACTGCATTGTGACGCAGTCTATAAACTTTATAAACCAAATGATTCGTCGCATGAGATATTGCATTCAAAGCATATTTTATTAAAAAATTATCCTACGATTACATAAATTTCTGAATAGTTTTTATCTTTTTTTATGATAATAAATTTTTATATTTTATATTTTTTTCTCTTCACTTTTTAATATCATTATATGTAGAATATTATACGTAATAAATTGATCGTGCAAGAGGTGAGAGATACTTTATCTACAATTATTGTAATTATTGAAATTATATGGAAATTGGTTCTCCGTGCAATAATTATCGCGCTCGAAAGTATCAAATTTTGGTTATATTTCAACCATAGATATGCACTTGAAACAAATAAAATGATTAATTTTGCAAATATATGTATAGATATACTTGTAAAATGACATCCAAGGGAGATACATTATAAATATATTATTTTTTGTATTACAGTTGCGAGGGGGTCGATTCATTGGTGGCATTCGTGAATATAGATGGAAAGAAGGACAAAATAGATTCATTCTGCGGAGATATACCACCGCGGCCTATCATGAGCAACGGTCCGCGACTTTCCTTGGAGTTTCAGGGACTAACGTCATCTCGCCATTCGAGAGGTTTCAAAGCGACATACACTTTCATGGAAAGTAAGTGCGTAACACATTGATTTTAATAAGCTCGTGTCTATAAAAAAAAAAAATAACGATCGAGTGAGAAAAAACTGTATTTCCTCGCGATGATTCAAAGTGAATCTTTTAAATAGAAATCTTCCGTTTGCGCGAGACGCGCGTAGATTTACACGTATATTGTCTTCCCATAAATCGGAAATGTTCCGACCCAGATGGACGACGGGGATCATCGAGAATAACTTATCGACATGGAACGTGTTCGCGGCGCAAGATCAGGCCATGACGTACGATCTTATATATTCGTAGATGGGACACGGAGCCGTATTCCGGGCTTTTCTCCTATGAGCACCTATGTCCCGTCAAAATTTCAATTTCCGCCGAGCATTCTATCGCGATAGCAATGCGTCTCGCCACGTTTCGCCGTTTATCACCCACAGGTAAGTTCGGATTGTAGCGCACAGTGCACGCGCGCTGAGCGAGCATCCAGTAACGGAACCAACGGAACAAATGGATCGCGAAGTGTGTTCATCTTACCGAGAATCGTTCGGAGATATACCTTAACGTAAGAAAGTCAGAGAGTGCATCTCGCGAGACTGTATACCTACTGGTGAAAGTTAACGAACGCACAGAGCAAACGAAGCAAACAATCTGCCTCAAATATCAAGCAGAGGGGGATAACTTTGCCGTGCCGTCAGTTAAGGAATGAATATCGCTCGATTATGCCGAGTATTTTATCGTCCTCCGGCTACTATCGAGTAGAGTCGAAAGTTCGCGCGCTATCGCATAATTGAAACGCGGCAAAATGGATCCTGACCTATTTTGCAACGGTGGAAAGAGATACGGCGGCGAAGTTCCGGCAAAGTCGCTCCGCGGCTCCGTATTATGAATGTTAACGGCAAGTTTGAGTTTAATTTTTACGAGCGGGACGTACCTACCTCTTCTCCGCACTTCCGCCCTCCCCCCCTCCCCCCCCCCCCCGGTCTTTGAAACTTCGCCGCTGAATTATCGTGCTAAGGGATGCGGGTACCGTTCTTCGGGGCCCACATAAATAGACTTCGGAGGATCCTCGAAAAAGACGGAGTTGCTCTCGCAAATCGAAGTAGGTATTCGGCAATCGAACTGGAACGGACATCAAGAAGAGATTCGCAATCGCACTCCCTCCCTTCTCGCAGGAAACTAGACGCGGGTCTCACTCCCGAACTGTCACAAGCACAACGATGTTCTCGACAACGAATCGATATGACGCGTCTTAGAAAGGACCCGCCGGTCCTGCAGGAATAACATTCTATGCGCTGACTAGGACATTTCCTTGGGGGGGGGGGGGGAGG
>NW_017259325.1:1336595-1349801 GCF_001594045.1 Atta colombica
AAACTAGTAATTATGACATTGTTAGAGAGAGAGAGAGAGAGAGAGAGAGAGAGAGAGAGAGAGAGAGAGAGAGAGAGAGAGAAATCGCAACATCCAGCAGACAAATTTCTGGCTCTTCGTCGTTATAATCGACGTCACGGCGACAATGGCAGGCGGATAATCGCGAATTACACCATAACGACAAACACGCCATTGCAAACGCGAAGAACGCGAGATTTATGACGTCTACTCGGTGTAACCCGCCCTTCTTGCAATTAGTCTCGTCTTCCGCCATGATGGTAAATTAGGCTCCCCTTCTAAAAAGCGAGTTTGTCTCTCGATGCAAACACTTTGTGCAATAATAACGCGAAAATCTATTTTCCTCACCGTATTTTCGATCGTACCATATTTCTTAGCAGACGAGACGTACCATCACTACTACTACAACCTCTATGTGTTTGGACGGTGTCGCGTCAATCCATCGACCTTTCTCGCGGAAACTTATCGCTACGTCGATTCGCAGTCGTTTAGTCACGAGGCGACGCGCGCCAAAGGACATCGACCGGAAGTTTCGGAATTCGGTCGAACGTTCCAAATATCGTCGACAGCAACGATGGCAGCGTTGGCAGTTAGCGAGCGACATATTCCTCACGACGTGACTAGTGAGAGAACTCGACTCGTCGGGCGAGACGGTGACGGATTTACGAATCCATCGTCGAAGAAGTAGGACGGAGCTTTTGGAAAACAACATCGTCGTCGGCGTCGTCGCGTTTCGACATCCAACCATATGCATATATATATATATATATACACACACGCGCGCGCTCGCGCGTGCACACACACACACACACACACACGCACGCACACACACACACACACACACACACACACACACACACACAGAGAGAGAGAGAGAGAGAGAGAGAGAGAGAGAGAGAGAGAGAGAGAGAGAGAGAGAGAGCATTCCGTGTTTGTCTGATGCTTTGTATATACGTATCCATACGCGTCGCACCGGTATCAAACGTATGAAACTTACGACCGTATTAGCAGCAACGTTTTAGTGTAACCTGGCGTATTCCGCTTTCGAACTTCCTCCGGAGTTTCAACGCAATATTTCCGACGAACTCGGCAAAGTTGATACGGGTGCACGTCGTACGTCGTATTGTTGCGTCAAGTCATACAGTGGAAAGTGTGCTATGTCGACTCATTCGGTCGACTCGCCAACTTTGGTCATCCATTAGCCGCTAAACTTTTTAAACGAATCAAAAATATACGTCAGTGATGCACATAGTTACTGACCATTAAGATATTTGGAACACATGCGACTCGCAGAGGTTTCGCATGAAACTGTAAAATTCTGACGCAAACCTGCACCAGGAAGTAATAGGCCAAAAAAAAAAGACGAGTTCACGAACAACGCTTTAAATACCACCTTGAAACAGGAGCGTTTTGCATTTCGAGAGTTATTTCGCACGAATAGTAGAACGAGGTGCCGGAATCGTTATCGTTGATTACAATTGCAAAGTTGGGAGGAGTCCAGCCGAGACAGGACCAGGAAGGAAGGAAGGAAATGACGAGAAGGGAGCTCGGCTGCCGAATGCTCGGATACGTGCCGAACTACGACTACTGCGAGACGGTAGCGAATCTTTTGTAATGTAGATCGCAGGACGATTTTAACGACGGTTATACCCCCTCGAAAGTGTGATAAACAGTCTGCATGCACCCATGATACATACAACGGCTCGAGGCGATCCCTTCGTGCCCGCCCATGGCCGACTTCGGGTTCGGGACAGAGCGATCTGGTGCAACATAAATTGCCAGCTCGTATATACTTGAACATTCTTCCATGGCCGGGTATTATAAAAGTTCTCGCGAAACTTTATCAATTTTACGGATACGCCACGTGTACTAGGAAAAAAAGAAACGAGAGCTCGTTTACCATCCTTTTCTCTCTCTTTCTCTCTTACCTTTCGCTCACTTTGATCATTTTCACGTATATACGCGAGCACACGTGTACGTTTTGTATTTTTACATAACTACGAGCGATCCGATTTCTTCTCGTTTGTACCAACAAGATACAACATATCGGTTATAATGCTTTGCAAAACTGCTAATTTAATTCTGATCTTTTATCAAAGATCGAAAAAATGATCGATAGTATACGATGCATACGTTGTATGTACATACGTCCGTGTTATTAAATTTTAATTTGTAAATTTATTATATAAAACAGTGATAGCTTCGTTGCTTTCTGCACGAGTTACACATATCCGTTTTCATCGGAAGGAAGATAGAAGTTGCTGTGGCAGAACGAAGAAATTTTCTCTCGTCTCGGCAACGAGACGGCAACTTTGAAAAATTGATACCGTAGGCCGTTTCGACTAGGCTTTATCGGAGTAACGGGCAACTAAACGTACCATTTTATTGGATCCTACGCTCCGGTACGCTGCGAATACCGAGCGATACCGAAGCGCTGTTGGTTGTAGTAGCTGTGCGTGAATCTCAATCGTGGAACCGGTCTAGCGAAACAAAATAGGTTTCCCGTCTATCGTGTAACTCGCCGGCTTACTTCGAGATTCGCTCGACCGACACACAATCCCGTGATACCAAAAGTTGGAGGCACAGCGTTGTCCAACAACAAACATGGCGGGATTGTTGATCCATGTTTGCTCCTTCAGCGTGTAGCAGCATGCGTAGTTATAATATCTGTAGCATCCGGTGCATAGTTATGCAGAGTACCTGGTTTAACGTCGCCACGAAATTTAGAGCTTCTTTTTGCGCGAACACAAAACAGTGCTTAGGCAGAAGTTTGTTTACGGATGTAAATTTCGTTGCATAAGTTACAGGTACTTATATACAAGCGTGAAATGTTGGCAATTAATAATCAGGCTTCGCTAAATCACTTGAAAATGTTGAATAACTTTTATTATATCGCGGACAAATATATCTGAGCTATTAAATATAAAATTTGGTAGCTAATAACAGTTAATTCGCGCAATTTATCGTCAGTTTTGTTGTTGGCATTTTCGTCAAACTGCAGCGCGAAACGTACGTCACAGTATTCAAATATCCTGTAATTTCCGTAGAAATGTACAAAGCGCGGACAAACGCGACGTTCTCGTTACTTTAACCCCTCCCCCTCCCCCACACCTCACGTAATCGGGGGACATTGCTTGTTGCAAGCGTGAAACAAACGACGCGACTGGAAAAAAGAGCAGGTCGAGCGTAGAGTGAGGTCATTTCAAAATGAAAACCCTACGCTGAAACGCGAGACGCCGGTGATACAAGTAGAAAAAGCTGCAACCATCGCGCCATTGCCAGTCAAACGAAACAATATGGGACTTTAATTCAGGATGACGTCACCGGCGAATATGTAAGATCATCTAACGAAAACAAAGCAGTATTAATATTATACTCTCAAGCCTGATGAAAGATAAATTATTGTAATCATTAAATTTGAATGTTGAAATTGTGCGGATAATTCATCGTTAAATAACGTCCGTTTTACTAAATATTTAATGAACATTAAAGAACCATCGGGCAACTATTTGCTCGTGGACATTAATTCAATGATTCGTTGGTAAATATAAACATCGGCGGATCCACTATCGCATCGATCTCGGTAATTCACAAGAACATTTCGGAAAATTCATTTATTTATGCCCTCTATGTCGATATAATATCATTTGGAAACTTAGTAATATTGATTTATTTACTCCATATCTCGTAATGCACTCAATCTGACGAGGCAGTTTATATTTTCTGGCACGTTGTTGGTAATCATCGAAATAAAATCAGCCAATTCATAATTTGAACGGCGCAGTTACGCAACTCGCATATCTGACAGAGTTCGTATCGCGGATGAATAACTGATCGATTAAATTATAATATATTAAAATGTCTCGCTCAACGCTTGCCCGATTGAAAATAAATTTAGCTACTTTCGCAAATATTCAGTGAGAAATAACATTCTAGCGAAACAAACATTTATTACTAACTTTAATAATTTAATAAATCCTCGTTTTCCAGTACAGATTTGATTAAGACAGATGTTTTGCCATTATGTTTAGCTAATTTCTTTTTGTTGTTTTTCTCTGACTTTGATTATATACTTTTGGTATATACAAGGTGTCTTTTTAACCAAGTATTTTTTTGCTGTTTGATCAATTTGTATCTTTGTTAAAATCTTAATATATAGAATTTAGTTACCGAGAGATATCTAACATTGAAAATTCTTCGAGTTGTAAAGGCGGACAATGAGAAATGAACTCTAAATTTTCCAAGGAATTTGCAGTCGGGAAAAAATGCAAGATGCTTGGAGCACCCAGTAAATCAAGCTTCTTGCTTATTAGAGGTACGCTTAACAAGTGAGTAATTGTTGCGCGCAACTTTCTTCGAGTCCTTTCTTAGCTCGAGTACACGCTATCCGTATAATAAAGTTGATGTACAAAACAGGTACGCTCCTTTCCCAATAGCGGTCGGAATGGAAATTATGAACATTTAGATGCAAATTTAATCTATTTGATAGCGAAGACTCGCGAAAAAATAAGAAGAAAATAAATGCAATTTTATTTTCTTTCAAAAGAGAGTCAAAGCAGAATAGCGGAATAATTCAGTGCTCATCATTTTTGAATTTAATGATACGTTACATATTTCTACGCTCACGATATCGGAAACGTTCTGTAACGTGCTGTTCCAGACGCCGCAAATGAATATCGGATCGCGGGCATGTCCGATCGAACGTAACACGCGTTATCCGGCGATGCCCTTAACCGCGCGTTACCCGTCGCGAGCTATCGGGAAATGTCATAAAGCGAACCGTGACCGTGTCATAAATATCCGATTCTGACGTCGAAATTCAACGGACGATCCCTACGAGAGACAAATTGTGCGACAACCAGAAACGCGACCCGCTGCATTAAGGAATTACATGCATAGCTCGCACGCATCAGTCACTTCCATTGATTGCGCAGATAGAATATATGCTGCAAAAATCGCGTAAGAACGTTGAATACTGTGTTACGTAATGGGATTTGTCACTTTGTGACTTTTTCGCACGCATATATCACACATGCATATATCTTTAATATCGTATGTGTGTGTGTATACATGTATAATTGTAATAATTTACCATTTCAATGTTCGTGACAGAAACGTCTATTAGAACGCTAATTTTCGCATTTCCAAGCAAAATTCTATACATATCTGACACAATACCGTATCGTATCGTATTGTAGGCGTAGTAGTGAATGATAATTTCAACCGTAATCAGTATCCGTATCGATAATAAGCAGCTGATTTAGCAATACTCTCGATTATTCCACATTGCGTTAGTGTGGAACATATAATTTACAAATATTTGCACTATACCCAATCATCAGAGACGGTAAATTCTATTATAAAAGCAGATACCACAGCACACGGATGTTGCGATCTGTTTGTCCTACTGCTAATTACATGCGCAGAGCATTTCATTCTCAATGAATCAGCGAAATTGTGTCGCATTCGAATCTTGCTGATCTCGTCATTTTTTATCTGTATATATATATATATATATATATATATATATATATATATATATATATATATATATGTTGTTGATTAGATTGGAGCACTGCAAGTGCGGAATGTATTGATAGTACGACGCTGCAAGTATGAATGATGAATCATTACACGATTGCGCAAGACATTTATAAAAGCGACATTTGCTTTTGTTATTTGTCACGATTGTTGAAAGGCGTTTAATGTAGTTTTATCGAATTTTAATAAATGCGTCCATCATAATTTCAGTGGAAAATTTTATTAAGCTCCTCTCTTAATCGAAATTGGCTAATGCACGACGTTGCTGGCATTGTATAATACATTTTTGTTGCATCTTTCAATTCTGTTGGGAATATTTTCGCATGAATATTTTTCGCTATGAATATTTTCCTATAATTCGCCTTTCAATAAACTCATAATTTGAGAGACCAGGTAGCTGCACCTTCTACCGCAGTTGCTATATATATAATTTTAATTTTTCTATTTCTCTTTCGTCAAACAAAAATTAATTAATTTCTGTCCTGCATTATAGAAAACCACACTAATCATCTAGATTGCGCGACTTTCTGTACCGTAGATATAGCGACGCGCCACTGAATTCCATGCTTAATTCGCCAGGCAAGCATTCGCCTGACGCATCATACACTCGTATCACGCTCGTCTGATTAAAATCTTCGCGAATGCTGCGCTGCGAATACTGTTGCCGGTATTATTGTATCGTGTTACGTAAATCGAGGTATTACTTAGTTACGAGGGATACGAAAACGGGACGTGGAAGAAAGATGAAAGAGATAGAAAGGAGAGAGGATCGTTCGAACATTATACTGCAAATGGCATGCGGAAAAGAGAAAGAGCAACCAACCGTTGTTTTCCGAGATATGTTAGTGCACCACGAGAAACCGGAAGTATTCGGGACAATGCGGATACACATATTCAGAGCGCTTCTGAGTTTAGCTCGTACAATAGCATTATGTCGCGGATGCTAAACGCTTGCGATATCTCGATAGTGTGCATGATATGGCGCGCCACCGCCGTCAAGGAGCGTCTTTTTACGACCTCGTAACAATAAAAATCACGACGAACGCGCCAGAACAATTAATTGCAGCTGAATAATAAAAATAGTACGTATTGTATATAAGATAACACTGTCCCTATTAGGATCATATATATGATTATGTAAAGATTAAAGGTTATCAATAGATTCATCAATGAAAATCATTCATGAATTTCTTGGTTACCTTTAATCTTTAGATAATTATATATTGTGAAATCAGACTTTAGTGTCTTTAAGCTAACTTGCTCACTACTGAATTATTAAATATAATTATTAGACATAATTATTAAATATATTGTAGCTTTAATTTTGTCTGCTTGAAATCAATATTTCAGGTTTCTTGATATCAATATTTCAATTATTTCTTTTTCTTATAATATCTTTTTAATGTAAAAAATATTATAACATTTTGTAATATCTTTGAAAAAAAAATTTTTTTAATTTTTATTTAAGGTAACCAAGAAATTTATTAATTACGAAAAATTATAGGTAGTAATATTTTTTTAGATTTTAAAATGATGGTCCTTATTAGTGTGCCCTCTAATTGTAAGAGCTGATGACTCTATCGTTCTTAATTTGTATGCCTATCATCATAACTTATTTTAACACATAATTACTAAAACAAATAATACATGTAAGCTAATTATTTAAGTTAATATTGTAATAAATTATTTTAATTATACTTATAATTTCAATGTACATTCATAACGACGCTCTCAGTTTCAATACAGAACACAGTACGGACAAGCTTAAAATCTTGCGGTATTACTGGACTTACATAAATTTCTCATATCCTTTGAAAAAATGTTTATTCTATACTTTAATAGATAAAAAATAAAATATTATCTTTGATATTGCATACATCTTTAATAATTTTTTAATTAATAAAAAAAACTTTTTCTTATTTATTTGTGCTAGCTTTCTTTGACTTTTGTAGATACAAAGGCACACTAATAGGAACGGAATAAACACAGTTATAGGGATAATTACCTATATTTATTGTAGACTCATATCATCGAATACAGTTTCGATTTAATTGGAAATTCGATTGAAATGATATGTATTCGATTTTTATAGGACGTATTAATTCTAATATGCGAGGACTAAGTAATTATAAAACTAAATAATAATTGACAATGTTTGGTTTATCAATGACAGGTTTTACGCACTCTTGCATTTGATGCAAATAAAAACTTTACATTTTCGCAAATTAATATCGTTACTGTAAATAAAAAAATAAATTTTTATCTTTTTCATACAGGATTTTTTACAATACGAAATGTTATAACCATTTTACGTCCCATAAATAAAAAGGATTTACAGAGTTTTTTTTTTATATATACATCAAACGTTTGAAACATGAAACGTTGCTCCGATTGCAGGCGTGGAGAAACGTGATATGAAAAGGCTGTAGATTATTACATTTGTTCTATGTGGTATTGAAAAATTACAGGTAGTTTGCTACACGGTATTTGAATACAATTTTACCATCTCTTCGGGACACCATTTTTATGACGAGATTTACTTGTAGATACATAAATATTCAGAGAAAACGTATATTTATAGATTGATTTTTCAAAATCGTCTAAATTCTGACTTCATTCAAATTGAGTCCCAATTTCTATGTATTATTCGCAATTTCTGGTTAAGACTGTGTGAATTTTAACATTATTCTTCTTATGAATATAAAGCAGACAGTGTCTCACAACCGGATCTTGCATGAGTTGGCAACGCTGGCGACGATGAAAGGGACAATACGATCATAAAGTGCGTTAAAAGGGAAAGGTAACAATTAAGCGAGATGATTCCTAAGCTAACCTCAACTGCGGCAGTATAAGCGTACTTGCAACGCTTTTCAAACATTTTCACACTTTTTTCCCCGGAGGCCGACTCGTTGTACTCTTCTTTTTCTTCCTCTTCTTGTTCTTCTTGTTCTTGCTTTTCTTCTTCTTCTTCTTCTTCTTCTTCCTTCAACAAGCCAGCCGCAACAAGAGAGCGAGTGAGCAGACAGACTGCGTACATGGTGACCATAACAAATGTAGCTAACTAAGCGCAAAAGTCTCGCGAAAGCTTATTACTCGATGTTTACAGCCTGGAGGAAACTTGGCCCGTACTCTCGTAACGCGGTGTACCGCACTTTAGGAACTCGCAAGAGGAGTTCTACAGTAACTGCAACCACCGCGAGTCGTTTGAAACGGGGCCTGTGTGACAACGGGAATCCAATCTCGTAATTAACATATACTCTCCTTCCTCCTCAGTTACTCTCCTTTTCTCTACTCTCTTCCGAGTTCACTGCTGGCATTCTGCGTGCGAGTCGATAAGATACCTGTCGACGATGTCGTTGAAACCATCGAACATTTTTCAACAAGAGAATACGGCTACTGAGGATGGAAATCGCTTTTCAGGAAGTTTCCCGGCGGAAGGAAACACTGATCTTTTTTAAACCATCTGAGCTCCGTAGCAGCCGTCGCTCTAGGGCGTCCATCGCGATCGAAGTTAATTGAGTCGTCCGTAATGAGGTTTCGGCCGCTTCTGTCGAGCAATTTTAATCGGCCGAGAGGATCGGGGAAGAAAGAGGTGCCTCCAAGTCGCGCCAACGACGAACGCTTGGAATGTTTGCAAGGAGTTATTCAATTATTTTACGTCCCGCCGCGCCAGTCCGAGGTGCCATTCGATTTGCTCATCGCGACTCGCGAGGGACAACGAGGGATCAGTCCTGAACAAATTCAACTAGATCGAACAGTATTGATGCGATTTAAAAAAAAAAAGTGTAAAGTGAAATAATTTTTTGTGGCAAAAAAAGTGGAATTAAATGCAATTTGGTATAGTAGTGTGGCAATTCGTGTTCGATGTTATATTGGATAGTCCACATAGTTATTTTTCGCTCGAATAAGGCAATTGATTGATCCTCTGGTGTCTATCAATTCTTGTCCAGTAAAATCTGATCGATTGAAAGCATAAGCTTGGTTCTTTACACAATTTGGCAGAATTTAAAAAAAATCAAGTGCGTTCGCGCGAACGATGGAATGTGTGACAATTTTTTTTCTTGCTGTAACATAAAGTTGAGAAAAATCGACTTTATGTTCCTGTCGAATAAAAAATGAATTAGGAATAATAATCTTACTAGCTAATATTCCCCTACTCGTGATCGATCCATCACACGGCGAATACATAATCATCGAATCTGATCATAAGAACCATTGCGCCACAATAGTCTCGTTTGTCTGCTTGCTTGAACAAGTGTACTACTCATTATATTGTAAAAGTTTATAATCTGGTAAAATAATTTTAATAATAAATTGCTTTTTTATCATTGGACTACTTTTTAAAAACTACTTTTTATTTTAAAATGTAAATAAAAGAAATTGTATAAGGCTGTGGGAGTGATTTGTATTTTAAAATGTGTTACAATTGTTCTCAATTACTATTATAACAGAGCCTGAGAGTAGAGACATAATACAGCTATATAGTAACATAGTACAATTTTTTAAAGAAAACATGTTTACTGTTACTTTTTTTTTCTTTAAATTTTTGTGATAACCCTTTATCCTACAAGATGAGTCACCAGTGACCGAGTGATTTCTGTTGGTGCAAGTTTCTTTGAGTCTTTCGATAATTATAAATTATACTACATTTTAAGATTTTCCAAAATAAACTTCCAATATTTATTCTAGAAAGTTGAAAGTATGTTGAATTTTTAGAGATTTTTTTAATCATTCTGAATAGGTGAAAAAAAAACGGACAAATCTAGTGACCCCCGTTTGTATGGATGATGCACCAAATTGTATCTTGTAGGATAAGAGTTAAATAATAACTAAAGAAGTAACCTATATCTTCCAAAATGAAAGAAATCTAAATGTAAGTGATACTTTATATACTAAAGACTTTAGAAATAAAATCGTTACTTTTATCTTTGATCTTACAAACTGTACACATGACAGTTCGATTTGTCAATCGGATATCGGACAAAATTCCTGAAAAATCTAATAATCCAGTTCGAAACCTTAGTTGGCAACTATAATATATAATCTAATGGCAGTGTATACACAACCAACAAGTATTTTCAGATATTATTATCATCAAACCATCTAGCATAAGACAAACAATCTAGCATAAGAGGCATTGTACGTTATAGGCTTTATATCGAAGTAATTATAGGCGTATTGCGGGAAAGGCTTTACACGCACGAGCGGACCG
Organism: Atta colombica; assembly: GCF_001594045.1. Classification (NCBI taxonomy): domain Eukaryota; kingdom Metazoa; phylum Arthropoda; class Insecta; order Hymenoptera; family Formicidae; genus Atta; species Atta colombica. The sequence continues at coordinate 1,347,367 of NW_017259325.1, forward strand.
AAACTCGCGCTTTAATATTCGATTTCGACGCTGTCTGCATTCAAGCTGTCGATTAATAATACATTAGTAATTACTTCGATATTATTCATATTTCTCGGGCGTATTACAATGTCACAATTGTACTGCCAATGATTTGTATTACGTTGCGCAGCCAGCCATTAGTGCATGTCAATATTTATTAAGCTGCTCGAGGGATTATAAACGCCTCTGTAATAATGAAGTGTGCGCGGATAATAAATTGTGATGACGAAAAAACAACGAGAAAATTCGTGCTCTTTTTCACGCTGTTGGAGTACCATAAATTGAATTAATTTTTTTCACTCTCTTTCTTTTCCTCTCTGATAAACACGGTGATAATAATAATCTTATAACGTTCGAATAGCCAAAGAATAGTTGAAAGAGAAAAATCGTCAAAATACGAGAAAGAGATGCTTTCGAGTCACTTTGTTACTCGCATGAATATCGATCCGTTCAAGTTTCAGTGCACTTACTAAATACACTTTATTGTTTCAGACTTTGGTATAACGACAGGTCGGCAAGAGGGGCAATATCCGTGTGCCTTTGTTTTCAACAGCAACGAGACTCGAAACGGTACATTCACGTCGCCAAATTATCCTGGACTGTATCCTCGTGCTACGGAATGCTACTACTTCTTCAATGGTCAATCTAACGAACGGATTCACCTTCATTTTCACTTCTTCGATGTTGAGGGAGTGTTACCGTAAGTCCAATGGACAAGCAAATCCTTTCACGTTGCTTTTTCGAAAGAAAATGCAATTTAAAAAATGCGACACAACCTGATAATGAATATGATCAATTTTAAATAACATCGAAATTGCGATGATTAACGTCTGACGAGTGATAGCATATATAATAATAATGAGAAATGAAAATTAATTAACGCGAATAATAATATTTGTATGGGAAAAGAAGATAAATTAAAAGGAGATAATAATAATAATCGTGCCAACGCAAAAATGGCAGTTAATAAATAATGAAACGTTTACACTTCAGGTACTTCGATAATGAATTAAATTGATTACCTGGGGTTTCCATAACGTCGAAAGAACCAGATGATACGTTTATACAATACAATATCAAATTTAACCCTAGAATCATAAACGTGCGTCATCAAGTTTATAGAATAGTTTATAGAATAAATTACGTCAGAAAACTTTGTCTCATCTAAGAGTTCAATAGACACAATGCGACTGCCTTAAAAAAAAAAAAATTTAGAATCTTTCTTTGAAGGTGAATTGATAGCGCTTCTCAATTCTAAACCATTACAGGAGTTGGGATGGCTCGTTATATCAAACTGCATCCAAGTTCTCAGCTACTTATTGAAACACGAAGGGAGCCCTGATGAAGGTTCAGCAACCAATACCTGAGAAACAGAGGCAATTACGTGTCAACCACGCCGCATACTATTATTAACGAGCATATTACCCATTATCTGATATAACAAGAAATATAACGTGTTAGAAAATAATATAACGACGTAGCGCAAGATCCGCGAAACAGCACAAGCGAAACGAGGTAGACAGATGTACAGAAAGAGATAGAGCCATAACTGCTACATGTGCATGAAAAATAAAGAGAAACGATACAGGAAGGGTGCTGGTCGAGAAACGACCGATGGCGAGAGGGAGGATCGGTGTGCTGGGGTCATACGATAGCTGCTCCTAATTGGGTCGTATTAAATCGCAGGACCATCAATATTCCGGCGGCAACGTAACGCTACGTTCATTACCGGAAGCCGCTAATTAATCATGTTTCGCCAATTTCTGTCGAATTTTATAACAACGCGGCGTACGCTCGTTTGTCGCACACGGCGCCGCGGCCAGGCGCCACAACGTGTATTGCGACGAAGGAACATCGGAGCGGAATTCGCTGTTCCGTGTTGTCGCTCTCGGTCGGTCGATCAGTTGGTAACGCGACTTGCTTTATAAATTAATAATTCCACTACGGTCGACATCGGCTGTGCGATGTCTCGCCGCGCTATTTATCGCGATCACGTCAGCTTCCGGAACGCGCGTGGGAAGATTTTCCCTTTTTCCCTACTTCGGAAAACGGTAATCGTAAATATCGCCAACCCTCAAGCAACGAAACGAGAGTTCGATTGAACGAAATGCGCCTTCGATGCTTTACTCGTAGATGTATTTTACCAGCGTCGACACGGCACGGCCCGGCGATGCGAGGCAAGACGTGGCGAGGAGCACCGGAAAAAGATGCATACTCGGCCATAAATCTGACCATCGGTAAACAGTTCTCGAGACGCTTTGGGTTATGCTCGTACTCAAGAAAGCACACCGGGAAATGATGATCTATTATCCGAATTGCCATTTATGTCATAGGACCAACTAGTACGGACTTTCTCTCATTTTCTCTTTCTCTCTCTTTCTCTCTCTCTTATTCTTATTCTTGCATGCGCATCT
>NW_017259325.1:1349901-1350714 GCF_001594045.1 Atta colombica
ATTTATCTCACCGTGGATGTGTCTCCGCTTAACAACTGGATGGCCGCATAAATCTTACTTATCATCTCTATTTATCTGCCAGGCAACACTACCCCAGTCATCCTTAATTATACTCGATGAGATGGTAATAGAATATTATTATGCTGCTCACAATATGCATTTTATATGACAACAATAATAGCTTCTCGTTCTACTTAAATGAAACATGACATCTTGTTAAAGTATTAACCTTGTAAAAGTATTTAGAATATATTAATATTGTTGAAACAAATAAAATTATTACTATTAGGTAGAAGATTGAATCTTGCCAATATTTCTCATGTAATTGCTATATTTTACGTAATACTTGCATTAAAATGCTGCGAATAATAGGCTATTAATTATGAAATATTGCCGACAAGAAAATTATAAACACACAATTTATACTGAGAGATAGCTGAGACCGTTAAAAAAAATTATCCAAATTTTATCGATATTTCAACCGGAGGTAGATATTGAAATTTTCTGCTATTCCATTTTCTATTAGGTGTACAGTGAATCACAGAAAGGTTGCAACACTTTTTTTCAATGGATTTCGGAATGCAATTGGCTCACCGGAGCAATTGGTTCTCTTACTTACGGATCTAACCATTTACTTTCAATCGCTCTAGATCGAGCAAGACTGAGTTCTGAAACGCATAAAAAAAAGATATAATTTTTTTGTGACCCACTGTATATACATAACACAAACACACAAACACCCACCCCACCTACACACACACACACACACACACACACACACACACACACACACACACACACACACACACACAC
>NW_017259325.1:1350750-1355056 GCF_001594045.1 Atta colombica
CACGCGCGCGCACACACACACACACATACACACACACACACATCTGTATATAGGTATATATAAATACATATACGGAGGAGTTTGGAAGACTTGACCATATGCGAGAGAGTTGAACCACTTCAAATATCTCATTCAAATTTCAGACTAAGCAGTTGTCAAACCGCGATGGATATGGATTGTGCCATTTTGATTTAACATTTCTCGAAACATAACAAATAGTTGCTGGTTTGATAACCATGCACTTGGCACGAAATTTGAAGTAGTAGTCCAATACTCCCATATGGTCAATTCTCTCTATGTATACGTATATATAGTACATACGTCAAAATGTATTTTGATGAAGGAAAGACGTAAACTATTTGCGTAACGAAATAGCTGTTGCCAGTTCAAATACTTAATCATTCATAATCTTAATGTTTTCGTATTTTCAAATATATACAATTGATACGTGTATCAAAAATTGACATTTACATGAATATAAAAAACGGAAACTAAACCTTGACAGGTGAGAGATAATGTATATGATAGATATAAATTACTTCTTTAATGAAATGCATGTCTAATAAAGTTTCTGAACTATCAGAACTTGCAAGAGAAAATTAAGTGAGTCATTTAACTCCTCAAATCTTAATCTTATTAATTCATTGAAAAGTGATATATTTATTTTATTTGATATACTTTAATACAGAGTAGAAAGAAACGAGAGAGAGAGAGAGAGAGAGAGAGAGAGAGAGAATCTACGTTTTATTTAATTTTATTGCAATGTTTTATTTAAATTTATTGAAAATGGCAATTCTCGTAATTTAACACGAAAGTTGAAATACAATTGAAAAGCTTTTGTCGTAATGTGATAAAAATGGATATATTTTATAGTATTATATTTCATTATAATACACTTAATATTGTTATCATAATAGTACTTTTGTATATTTAAGGGAATTATAATATGAAAAATAATTATAAAAATATGCATGCACGAATGATAGAAAATGTTTCTCTCAAATAAATATTTATAATTACAAACAATGTGTGCGCTATAAAATTTACCATTCATTTGCTTCGATAAATGTAATATAAATATTAATATAAAACATCGATTAATTTTGAATGTTTAGATTGTAAAATAAATTATGTTTCCCCTTATTGAAAATAATACGATCTACGCTTTCCTCTTTTATCTTTATCTTCGCTGAGAGAGATTATCTCTATGATAAATATTAGCAGTGAGCAAAATTTACAATTGATATTACGTATTTTATATTCCGTATATAGTTATGCAGTATATTGATTACAAATTGTCAATATCAAATTTTTGTAAATGATTAATGAAATGAATCATCAATTACCTTTACTCCATTTTCAAAGTAAAAGTTAAATCATTGATGTGGAATTTTCCAGGTGCGAGGCTATATCAGCGAGCGATTATGTTGAATTCTCAAACTATATGACCAGAGATCGCAAGTATCCGAGGCACTGTGGTCAGCTGAAAGAATTTGACGTTTACAGCGAAAGGAAGTTCTTCCGCGTTACGTTCAAGAGTAACGATCGTCTCGACGCCACGGGCTTTAATGCCAGTTACGTGTTCCTGGACGAGGAAGAAAATTACACGATGAAGATACCTGCAAGCAACGGATCGGCACGGCACGGTGAGGCTTTCGGTGAAATTAATTAATTAATTATATCACGACGTTGCTTTATACCTACGCAGGTAGCTTCTGATTTTTTTTAAGTCATAACATTATGTAACTCAAGAGTCTGATAAATTATAAGGAAATGCGTTTTGTTAAGAAAATTCTTCTTATATTACACGCAAAATTTTTCTTGCTATATTATTTATTTTTAGCAAATGTATATGTATATTTGCTATTTATTATCTATCTTTCAATAATATAATCATCATGAAAAATACGATACATATAATTAAAGAATTGCAATACGATCCTGATTCTGAATTGAAGTGTTAAATTTATTATTTATCGTGTAAGCTCATATCTACAATTTTTTAAAATGTTCAAGTTCATATATTTCGTTCGTTTACAATGATACAATTATTTACGATGGATATTGGAAATGGAAAAATGTGAGCCGTAGTGTAGAGTTACATAACTGCAATAGATAGGTATATCATGCAATATTCGTTATATCCTTCGTATTTACAAGAGAGAGCGCAGTGTTTCACATATTTTCATTATTATGTAAATTCCATTTTAATTCTAACATAAATATATCAAGTAGATAGTTGAAATGACAGATGAATAAAGATTTTTTCTGAAAGACACGATATACAGAATCTCGCGCGAGAGAAAGAAATCTTTTCTTTTTCAAAGCTTTCGAGAGAAAGAAATCTGTCAAAGAGAAAAGATTTGCCTGCAATATTATAGTTAACAGTACAATATATTTGAATTTAACTGAATTCTAGACTTAATATAATTTTTGAAATACGACGAATTTTGTATAGAATTAATACGATCTCTGAAAAAACTCAACTAAACGAAATCTCGTTTCTCTTAACAGTTCTAACTTGTACATTTCATAGACAACTATGACCACATGATGGAGTCATTATATTCTAGTTATTTAAATGTCTTGTTCGCAATTTCTATGACAGTTATTTCACTTGATTCTTCTTTCTTACTGTACATACGCGCACGTTGTAAAAAACACCAGCGGATATTCTGGAAAATAATTGAATCTTTTGTAACATAAAGGAAAGCCCGACAAGAGAGGCCGGTAAAAACCCCGTAGAAGGGATCTATTCTGAATTGTACGGAGATCCGTTCATTCGCATTCTCGTTTTCTCGAAGAGGCGAAAAGTCACGCGCGCGGCAACGTAAATGGATAGAAGCGGCCTGGAAAAGGTAGCGCAGGCAGAATGAATTAAGGCGGTGTACTTTAGCCCGTTTCGTCAAATCGAATTGCGCGAAGAGAAGCCCGTTATTCACTCGTTTCGCGCTGGCAAACGGGGTCGAATACCTCGGATTCGTGAAACTTTTGTTACAACTTGGAGCATTGTTGCACGCCCAATGGTTGGAGTAGCCCTGGTGCCTCTGGGCTTAATAGCTCGAAATACATCTTCGAGCATTCGGTCGTCGTTTAAATGCCGTTCTAGAGAGGTAACAATTGCAGAACAGAAAAATGTGCTAACTCAACGGGATTGTACGATCGAAACGTGTAAAATGTATGAATCGTGTAACACATTATATATCATTCTCTGATCCAATCAATCGATGTAATCGATTCCGCTAATAATTCTTCTTTGAAACTGTGTCATGCATCATCTCTAAAAGAATAGAATTTTTCGTTTTAATCCTGTAATAATATTATTCGACTTGCTTTTTATCTGAACATTGTTTGCATTGCGAGTATTGTACAATTATTGCAAAATTAAATTTATTTTATTTATTACGCGATGTTTGAGAAATTGATTCGAAATCAGATAATATGAATTACTTTTGTCACAACGGTTCCGGCATACGCGATCAACTAAAATTGCTCGCCATTGTCGCGAAACAAATTGCAAATAGGACTCGGCCGGATGTGACGCATATTTATAGGCAATCAACGATAATGTCGCGTCCCACTTTCCTCATCCGCAAGGCGTGAGATTATATAGCAACAATTTCAATATTCTAGATTGTATCGTCACCTTTGCAATATTTGTCTGCAGGAACCAACGTGAGATTGCATAATGAACAAACCAGTGTAACAAGATTCGCTATTAATTTGGTAAATAGATTGTTATCATTGAATTTGATAATGATAGAATGGGCAATGAAAAAGCTCGGGATACATTTTCTGAAGAAAAGAAAAAGGAAATGCGAAATGAGTCAATAAGTAATATAAAACATCTTGATTTTTGAAGGAAAAATTAAGGCTCCCGTTCACTCATCATTATTATCACAGATTGAATGTCGGGGAAGCGAGAAAACATACACAAACACACACAATCAAAATTCATATAAATTATATTTGAATAGAAATATTTTTTAATAAAACAACATTTGCAATCGAATAGAACAGATTTATAAGACATATCTAAAATTTTTTTTTTGTTTCGGACAGAAATTAAATTATATTTGCAATTAAATAAATGAAAACAAAGGGTTAATGAGAATTGGCGCTGTATACTATGAGAAAAAATAGCCTAAATTTAAATAAATATTTATTTGAATACTGCCAATTAAACATTTACTTACAATAAATAAATATTTACTTAGTAAAAAGAAGTGATTGTTAAATCAAATTAATGTTTTTTATACCAAATAAAGATATTTTTATATTTAATAAATATTTAGTTATACAATTC
>NW_017259325.1:1355156-1360570 GCF_001594045.1 Atta colombica
ACGATGAAATAAATTAGTATAAATTAGTCGTGAGGAGAGATCCACCCCTATAATCCCATGCCAGTTAAACAACTGGCTGGTGCCAGTCGATTGATTGATCTTTAAAAGCAAAGTTGGAATTTAAAAACGGATAAGATTAAACATAGAAAAGCAATTGACTCATCTCATTGGATCAAATTATAATATATTGGCCGCATAAAAATTTGATGAATGATCGTTATTATATAAAACAAATATTATTAAAAATTACAAACTGTATTAAAACTGTGTTAATTATAGAGAGAAGTATGAGGCACATGTGCTTGTTGTCATGTCAGAATTTGAACTGAAGAAAAATACAGCGTGAACATTAGTGTTCTCTATAATGTCACAAATCATAATATTGTTAAAAATATAAATTAGATATTGTTTAAGAAAGGCATATATGTCTTGTCTAAAAATTCTGTGCCAGTATGAAGATTTAAACCATTCTTCGTTTAATGTATATCATTTCGGACATCAGTTTTTTTTTATAGTTGCATTCAGAATCCAAAATTTGTCACATTATCCCATATAAATCATATTTATCCTATATTATACTATATTATTAATTTGATTATTAGTTTGTCATAGCTGTGAACATAGCTTATTTTCTTTTTAGTTATACATCATTCATTTTCAAATATATGCTATTATTTATTAATTAATAAAACAAAACCTTAAGACTACTTATTATGACTCACCTATTGTATTTAACGTTGTTTTACATACATAGACGAGTAAGCTATAGAATCTGGGGAATTTTTTCATTTGTAATAATTACAGGAAAGAATTTTTGCATTTAGTCATATTGTCCGTAACATATATGTACAATTGTTGCAAAAATATTACGGCATTTTTATTACGTCACAACGGCTCCCCACGCTCTGCATTTATTCCACTTCGCGCTCCACGTGCGGCAATAAAAAAAAAGTACACGAAGAGTAAACACGAACAAAACGTGCGATATGTATATTACTATTTATGTCATCGTTAACATGAGTTATCACGCGCGTGGTTCCATATGCAGGCCAGACGTGGATCGATAACGCCATCGTACGGTTCTCTTCACGAGGTCAATTGCGAAAAAAAGAAAGAAAAAAGAAAAGTTGATCCTGATGATGAAGAGCTGTATTATCGGGCTCATAAGTCAAAGGCTCATAACTGTGAAATCATTCTTTTTTTTTCATTAAAGGTATCACGCTTTCGCCCCCGCTGTTGCTGTTACTGCTGTTGTTCACGAGTTGTCTCTTCATTGGCGGCGGAAGCTCGCATTAAGAAAAAGCAGTCACAGCGACCACGCGGACGAGTCCTGGCTCAATTTACAACGAACCGCAACTTTAAGATCGAGAGCCATCCAGAGTCGCCAATAGCTCAACTCACCGAAGAAAGTGACGACCTCGTTGACAAATTTGTCGGGAGGGAGTGTGTTACTCAAGTCTATTATCCGACCGGGACATGAAGTCTTAAATTTGTCTACGCATCCTTTCTCATTCTATCTCATTCGTTCGCGTCACGCCGACTATTTCGAGGAGAAAGCATCAGCGGTGAAATACTTTTACGTCTAAATAGCGTGCAAGAGAAATGACCGTACGGACGATGTCATTCATCAGGAACTCGTCGCCCGTACCGTAAACAGGAGAAGTGGGATTAATTGGCTGCGTGGCTAAATTGCCAGTAGTAGCCCACATGGGTAAGTTACAGTCGACAACTAATTCTTCCAAGAAGAATTTTTACTTTCGGAGAAGTCCGAAATAAATAAATTTTTGTGGGGTGGCTCGCTGCGCAAAGACATTACCATTCATTAACATTATTTCGATTTAAACAAATGCGTTTCAAGTGCATAATCTCTGTTTATCGTTACAATTTAATTTAATCATAGTTTGAAAGTTGAATGCAGCTCGCAGCTGCGAAGCACTTTGATTCTCAATGTTTCTTTCAATACTGAAGAAATTAGGAATTAAGCGCATACTTTCTTAAGCCAGATTTAAGCCGAACGAACGTGCGCGAACGAATGTGCGCCAACGATCAACGCGAAATTATTTACATTTATCGAAGCAAGTGCATCTCAATCGAGTTTGTTTACGCTCGCGTACTATATTTAAATCTGGCTTTAGAGGAAGTTTTTTTTTCATTTACTATATGATCATTTAAACCTGATTTTACTCACTTCAATAATTTTTCTCCTCTTGCGGGAAACGAATTTTTTAAGTCATTGTAACTGTCTGTTCGTATAGCACTCGAAAGTCATACATACCATAGGAAAAATTCGCCTTCATAAATACGAACGGACGTTTACTATACATCCTCTATACGACTGTGATGTTCCCGTTCTTTTTTAATTCATTAGAAACAAAAATAAGTCTGATTATTCGCGATGACGAACATTCGTAATCGATAATTAGGTTCTGAAGATATTATTAATCGCCGATCGCATCATGAAAACTTAGAAAGCGTATAGTTAAATATATTTATCATCAAAAATCCTGTTTCAATGAGCGAGTGTTAAACTAACAGGAAAATTAGGTACGTAATAATACGAAATTTTGGATCGATTTCGAATCCAGTGAGAATACATAATCGCGACACGTTTAATAGAATATATGAGAGCGATTAACGATTGCAATTCTTAAAAATGCGCGTTCGATTGAGCGATTTCGGCGATGAATGTTTTAATAATGAGCAATACGTGATCGACTGAATTTACGGGCTGATGAGGATTAAAGAGGGATATTTTGGAAACATTTTTTGAGCTTGTGGACTGCATCAATATTACACAATTTAATATCACGGATGTATTGGTAATCACTAATTTCTTTTAATCTATATCTCATCATAATGCAAAAAATCGGTCGCGTTCAGTAAAAATCGTATTAGTTAATTAATTTTCTTATTAAATAGAACTGTATGAGCAAATATGGAATATAGTAAAATATATATTTTGATCTAATTTTCTGTCGGAAATCATTATTAATATTTAGCATTAATTAAATTTTACGGTATAATTTTATATTATACGGAATGTATTTTATTTTACTATCTGTCTCGCTAAAGCAGAGCCTTTAATTTTCTGATAAACATTTTAGGAAACAATTCAGAGAAGAATTTTCGAGAGAAAAATTAACAAAATTAATAAAATTAATTATTTTTACGTAAACGATCATCTAAGATGTTTTACACCCCAATTAAAATTATAATTAATAACATCGTATATTATTGATTATTTTCCAGTTTGATAGATTTGAGAATATTATAAATTATGGATTTAATCATAATTAAATAAAAAAAAAGACAAATAGAAATGAAATGAATGTAAAAAAGAATAAACATGTTAAATAATTCATTACGATAGTTTTTTGAAAAAAATAAGATTTTAATTAATATAATACTTTTTTGTTGCTGATTTTCGATGAAATATTTAAATTTCATAAAGAATTGTTATATTAAAAACAAAAGAAAATATGTTAAATAATAAAATCTGTTAAATAATCTATATAAAACAATATTTTTTGCGATAATTCACATTTTTTCGTTACTAAGGTATAAAAGTGCTTTAGATATTTATATTTCCGGGTTAATATTATTTTCAGATTAACAATTAAATAATGAATTAAATCTATTACAAAAAAAATATTTTTTGAAATAACTACATATAATTATTACAACATATAATTATTAATTCTATTACATTCTAATGATCAGAAATATGTGTATATTAAATTTTAATGGTTTAAGCTACATATATATATATTTGATGATATTAATTAATTTTTTATAAAATAAACATTAATTTTTTCTAATTTATTAGTCAGTATAAAAAAAACAATGATAAACAGTAAAAAGTTTCTATTTATATATTGTAAATCATTTTTTTAAGTGCCTTAGATAAAAAATATTGATCCTTCGAAGATTGAATTCTTTTTATAATCTTATTAGATTATCATATAAAATTATATCTTTGAAAATTAAAAACGTTTTTTTTTTTTTTCTATACAATACATTGTGAAATTATTATTAATATGTAAAAGAGAAAGAAAGGGAGAGAGATACATTTCACTTTCATACTTATAACTTGATACAATTCTTTTTATGCAAAGTCATATAAATATCACTGTAATGTATATAGATATACCACTAAAAATGTCAAAGAGTTAACGAAACTGATGTCAATTTGTTTTAAAATTAGTTTCGTACATTTTTGCATGTATCGAATGTCCGTTTTGAAAATTGTTGATATTGATGCTGCTTTTCGTTATATAGAGGTATATAATTAAATACAACACTTGTGGACTTAGAGAATTTCAGTCTATTATAGAATTATTTATATGACGATCAACACATATACAACTTGTGGAATAGAAGAAGAGAATTCGGCTTATTGTAGATTCGGCTGAATGCGTCAATATAGCATTAAGTTCCTCCACTTTCTCAAAAAAATGATTTCGAAAGAAAGTTAGTAAATTTATAGGCCCGATGTATTTCCTCGAGCTTACTACAGCGATTATGACAACCAGATAGTGTCGTGTATTCTAACAGTTCGTACATCGAGCGTGGGTCAGAATATTTGATTGTGTTTACATAAAATCATGTTGAAAAGCATGAACTCGATGTGTCGAATGAGCATGTCTCGTACGTATGGAGAAAATCAGCATGGAAGATAATACAAGTGAGGAATGAGAATGGATTTCTATGAACTCGATATCAAATTGTGTATCTATAGATACATAACTAGGTAGCAATACTGTCATTGTGTACGTTAGACTATCGTACGTCGAGTACTTTTTAAATAGAATTATAATATTTTTTATAATTTAAATAGGTTTATAATATATGTTGGTAAAAAATTCTTCCTAAAAGTTTTTATTTAATTTTTGTAAGAAAAATATGCTCACACAGTATGACGTGTTTGCGTGTTCGTGTGCGAGAAACAAGAGAAACTGCGTGCATGATGTATGACCGGGGATTATTTTCATTTTTTATTTCATTTGCTCCCACGTTAACGGAGAATAAGAAAAAAGAAAAGAGGAGAGTAACACTATTAGCAAATTGAATATTTAATTGGCACTATTAAATGCTTACATGTAACTATCACCATGTAAATACTGTTACATTCGACCCGTGTCAACCACTGTCACTATACCATACTGTCTCAAGCCACTAATGATTCATGAATCGAGAGAGCCAATATGAGAAGCGGTAGGTCGCAGCTTTGACAGCCGGAGAAAGTATAAAGTATAAATCTCTCTGTTATCATCCGCATCCCATTGCGCCAAAACAATGGCATTTGTTTTATAATCGGTACTTATGTGATCAACTGATTGATTAGAAATTAATTTATTATAGCATATACGTATAAATTAATTACATGGTTAATTTTTTAATATATATATATATAT
>NW_017259325.1:1360670-1362370 GCF_001594045.1 Atta colombica
TTAATTGAGAGTTAATTTATTATACATGTGTATAATAAATTCAGTAACGAATTTACGACAATTTTTTTGTAAAGATATGCCACTGTCCATGAGTTTGGAAATGTGGTAAATTCAAATGATAGAGAAAATGATCAACGAAAGAAATATCTGTTGTTATTTCAACGTTAATGTATCACAAAGATAAGAGAGAAACTTCACACGCAGTGCAGCCTTCTGAAAAGTACTTAAAGTTGAAAATTCTTTGTTAAAGTGTCGTTATATATATATATATATTATATCGTTATATATATATATTATATACATATACGTTCACACACGAACCTATGGACAGTATCGTGTATCTCTTTTATTGCTAATTTTTATATTTATGTCTAAAGAGAAATTAATGAGTAAATTGTGTCAGAAATCCGATAACATGTACTGCTTGGAAAGCTCCGTGATCAGGCAAGAAGTTGAGGGGCAACCTAGCAGCGCGCGTTCCTGAATCCTAGAAATGTAACTTTTATCCTTTCGTACCGCCTATTACTGGGACCTACGAGTCGAATTATCCGAGTTGCGCCTGGGGCGCTCCAAACTTTGTCCTGCGGTTAAAACTATCTGAAAGCATCGCAGTCGTGCTTCGGAACAAAGGCCCGACCGTTGATCGAAGCACCGACTTCGATATCCGCTGAAAGCAGCGGATGTATTTTCTTATTCTGTTTTGAGGCTCTTGCCCGATCGTCTCACGCATAAGTTACGAGAATGTAATGCAATCATCGTTACTGTCCTAAATAAACCTTCACGTATGAATCCATACGTCAATTCTATGTTCGTTTCTTTCTATTTTAATACCATCTCTCCTTCACGCATCCCCATCTTTCGATACATTAGTTATAAATTCATCAAAAATTATTGTAAATCGACGCGAATTTGAAATTCATTAAAAAATTTGTTTAGTATGTCATTGCATCTTAACGCGGAACATCGAACGGTCGGTCGAGATCGAACGACGCAGTTTGATGTCATCTTGTTCATGTATGTTTCGGGAAAAACTTGGATATCGATTCACAATCAATAAAGTTCTCCTATCTGCCCGAGTTTCTCTAACCGAGAAACAATCTATAATGTTGAAAAGGCGGTTAAACTTGGGCGTAACTCTACAAGATTGTTAAACGCGCAAAGGAGGCCGTTTTGTCGCTTAAGAAGCTACGAAACGAGAAACCCTCTTACGATGCATTAACATTTCAGCATAATTATTTGAGATAATTATCTCCGGTATTTAGAACCCAGACAGATACTATCACGAACTCTGTTTGTCTCAGCAAAATCCGCCGGCAACTGCAAACGTACGTTCGAATATATGTGTTGATTCGTGAAAAGATAAAAAGATCTTATTTCAAAAAGGGAAGAAAAATTAAATATTTATCGAATTCTCATATACTATATAACAAGAAACATCCCTCATTTATCGTTATATTATTATATTATTATATTATTATTATTTATCGTTAATTTATTGTTAACAGGTAATTATTTAGATAATAAATTTTTAATAATCATATGTCTTTTAATGTCGCGGTTTACAACTGTAGTTATCAATTACATAAAATGAACTATATTTGTGGTCATAATTAATTATTTACGTTGACAAATTATAATAATTGGTATAATATTAAATTAGTTATAATGAATTATAAATAGAATGGAATTTAATTTACACT
>NW_017259325.1:1362470-1369637 GCF_001594045.1 Atta colombica
CATCCAATATGCCGAAAGAATGTCGTGCTATACAAATTCCTCTTATCACGATTGGGTTATCAGCAAATAATATTGCGCACTGAAGAGTGGAATATAAAATACAAGATTGTGTGTGCCATATATTTCAAGATTATGTTCACGTAGATTTTTTTATGTATTGTTTACATTTAATTTACACGAATATTTTCAAACAGTGTACATACAATGTAAAATATATAAACTATCATCAATTAAATAACACAATATAGAAAGTAGTAATTAAATTTTATAATCGTTAATATATATCTAATATTATAATACTGATAAAATATATATAAGTATTACAGTTTAATGCAATGTCAATGATTAAAGAACATGTAAACTTTGATAATTCATAGGTTGTTTACATAGATAACATGTAAAACATAATTTATATTATATATAGGGTAAAATATTAATAGTTGAATCAGCTTTTTACCCCCATGGGAGATAAATTATCGATTGCAACTGAAAAGAGCATAAGAACATAGACAACACAAGTCCAAAGTTGGGACATAAGATATCTTGAGAACATCTTTTGAATGTCTTTAAGATGTCTTATGTCCGGATTTTGAACTTTGTATTCGGCTCTTACGCTCTTAATTAATAAGATACATTTAGTGGTAATAAAAATCTTTCTATTACTAGTAAATGGATCTTAGTAATTTTTAATTATAGGTAATAATTTTCTGCGCAACAATTTCCGCGCTTGACTCTCATTTTTTAAATTCAATTATTTTATTACATGTTTTTATTATATTACGTTAGGTACGTTAGGCACTACTACGAAGACACTATTAGCGTTATTGTGTCATTTTATCTTTGTTTTATATCTAATATATAAACGCGTTTCCCTAAACACACCTCATATTATACTGATTGTGATATAAATTTGCTTATCTATACTTTCAGACGATTTTAAGAAGCTAGAAAAATTTAAATATCATATATAATTGTCTGATCATAATTGCAGACATTGGACGATTAAGGTATCTCGAAAATACGAACTCCTATATTCATCAAAAAGTGAACGTCTTTGGAAACAAGCGACAAAAAAGGGTATAATTTTTTTGCGATCATTTAAGTATCGTTTTATTTCTACTTTTTTTTTTATGTTTGTTCTTCATGGAAACTAATAATTATTATAATATGACTATACACAAGAAAAGATTTATTTATTGAAACGGAATTATTAAAATCCTTATTCAATCGTTACGAAAATGCGCTATGTTTTAGTTGCTTGCAATCATTTGAAAACTAATGCAGTATACGATCAACAATTCTGAAATAGTTGTTAAATGTTCGATGCACAAATGATATTGATTTTGTAACGATATAACAATATAAGGATTTTATTCTTTACTTCAATATAATAATATTAGATAGATTAACGATTATAAAATTTAATTACTACTTTCTATATTGTGTTATTTAATTGATAGTTTACACATTTTACATTGTATGTACACTGTTTGCATAAAAAAATCCTTGTAGCGTTATTATAATAATTCATTTATCATTATTATGATAATGATAAATGTTTCTATTTATGTGCACAATATTTAAAAAATAAAGATAGCGCATTTTCGTAACGATTGAATAAAGATTTTAATAATTCCATTTCAATAAATAAATCTTTTTTTGTATAGTCATATTATAATAATTGACATACATATTTTTTTATTGTACCAATTTTAAAATATTTAATCTTAGACAAATATTTATGTAGGAAAATATGCCTCTCTTAATTTAATAAACTTTTCAAAAACATTTTTTTATTTTTTGTTTTTATATACAAATATATAAACACTAATTTTTTTTCGAAGAAATCCTAGAAAAAATTTTTGTATCTTTAAAAAAAATTGTTAGAAGTATTTCAAAAGTTTTAATAAAACAAATTTAATTGTTTCAATAACCCTTCCAGCATTATACATGTATAAAATCATTTATTTTTATTGAACTGCAACTCTAAATATAAAAAATATATATAAGTATTTTTCTTATTATTGTTATCTATAACAATAATGAATTTAATTTTAATTTTTTAGATATAAAATTTACAATAAATTTCAATTTGTAATATAATCAGTTATTTGTAATATGTATTTTAGATAAAGATTAGTTTAATGATAATAAAATTCTGATTTTTATTTTAATTCTATAAATAATAATTTTCTAGCAAAATTGCTGTTAATTTTTCTATTTCGTATTCTCTCGCTATTCAAGTACATGTGAAAGTGTAACTTTTAGCACAATAGCATAAATTAACAATTAACAAAGAACGTGATAAATATTTGTCCAAGATAAATATTTGTCCTTTATAATTCATTCATTTTAAGGTAACAGATCCGTGAAATTTTTATTCATTTCATTATATCATTATAATAATAATTTATATATCATTATAATAATAGCCGGATATATACTCTACTAATATTGAAAGTCTATAGTTCGCTTTACATATATTATAGATTTTCAGTATTAATAGTATATTCCAATAGTATATTCACGGTAGATATATAATATGTCGCTATATTTGACATATTATATATTTCACAGATCCGTATTCAATAATAAAGCTCTTATCAGTTGTCATTCACCGAACGATTCGCAATAATGGAGTTATCATCTAGGTAGCTATAATGATTCTATAATACACAAACATACAAAAATCAAATTAAATTAGCACTCCAAATAATTTAAAATATAATTTTATACTCAAAAAATTTTTAATTGTATTTCAACCAAATTTTTTAAATAATTATACTTTTTTCAAAAGAGAAGTCTTCATAAAAATAAAATTCAGAGATTAATTTTATAAAATTTTAGATTGATTTTTTTTTCTTATTATTATATCTAATTTTTAAATCATCAAAATTCGAATAAATGGGAAGGACGACTAATTGTATGCAAATAAAGAATAATAATACTTACGACAAGGTTGTTCCACCTAATATCTCTCTTAAGTCTCCTCCCTTTCTCGAATTGTCTTCTCGTTCAATTCTTCTTCATAAGTTAAAAATATTTGTCAGGTTGTATTCGCGTCATGATGTGCAGAAGAATTGTAATACATGCAACACTAATCTCTCTGTAACACATGCAAATATAAATAATTCTAAATAAAAATAATGTATAAATAGATTATTTTTAAAATAAATAATATATATAATATTAATGTATATAAATATATTAAAATAAATATATTAAAAAAACAATTTTTATTCAAGTATCATTTTATTCAAATTTCGTCTAATTAAAAGAATATTGTTTTAATTTAAACTGCTTTCTTAGATGTAGATTTATATAAAATTTGATAAAGCAATTATTTAATTTTTACATAATTTAACTATTATAAATTTTAAATATTTTGAAATATTTTATGTATATTATTTATATATTATCTGTATATCTATATATTATCTATATATCTGTTAATTATTATCTATATATCAATTATATATATCATAAAAGTATACTATATATTTTTAAAGTTTTAAATTGTAATTTAAAATCTTTTATTTCTAATACAATATATATTAGAAATTGGTAACGATAATGCGCAGTGTATTATATTATATTACTACAATGTAAAATAATGTATTATTCTGTAAATAAACAATCATTTCCACCAGTAATGAAGAATAAAATATATTACAAAATACCTCGCCGTCTGTCGTCATTTCTAGCTACCTTTCTAACTTTCTTTTCCTCTTTTTTTTTTTATCATTTTTTAATATAACACTCACAATTTCGCTAGAGCAAATAAAAATTCTTGGTTACATTTGAGGGCGGTTATAATTAATTATTAGAATAAAACTATCACTCAGCTGCGTGTTCCGTTTTTGAAGTCGCGAATACAAGTATCTATTAATTATGCGGTTCTTAAATATTACAATGTTTTAATTACCATTTGATCGAGTCTCGTTGCCATTTATCTCGGAATCAGTCCGTATTCATGATCTGCAAATAAAGTATAAATGTAATAGATAAAAAAGGAATTTTTCGCATAATTAACAAACCAAGATCAGACATATTGGTTTGGCTACTCTTGATTTTCAACTGAATATACGTTTGCGATCGAATTATTAGCATACAAGTGCTACGAATTTATATTACGCAATATTTATTGGAAATAAATGGAAAATTATACAAATTTTGTTTATCAATTGAACGCGTCGCGATACCTGCACTCGTCTCGGGGCCGATCCGTTCTGTGCCCGCCGTAAGTAAAATGAAAAGTGAACGCTTAATATAGTGAAACGGTTTCGTCTCTTCTGAGATCAATTTCACGCATTAAAAATAATGCAGCGTTACGCGATTGATTTTCGGTCAAACGAATATTGCGAAATACGCATTCGAACAAATATTAGTGTACGTGAATCTATATTACACGATGATTAACTATTGCAATAAATGGTAAATGCAAAGTTGTAAGTTTACTTACAATTAAACGACTCACAATACCACTCGTGGCACTCATCCTACAGCTGCGTTCCCACCGCGTTGTTGCTATGTTCTGTGAATGAAAAATGAACATTATTAATATGGCGAAATGGCTTTATCTCTCGTTCGGTTAACTTCGTGCATCAAAAGTGCCGCAGTGATGTGCATCCAGCATTTCTAATAAATACGAATTTTATATAAATATATAATAATTAAATATATATATATTATTATTTAATTATTATATATATATATAATAATTAAAAATAATAAAAATATTAATTAAATATAATAATAATTAATTACATAATAATAATTAACAATAATTAAAAATATTGAAATAAACAACAAATACCTCGTCTATCTCGGAGTTGATCTATCCTGAATCACCGTGTTCTGAAAAATGAACGCAAATGCAAATCAAGATGGCGAAGCAACTCGTCTCCCGCGCGATCAACTAATTTACGCCAAGAATGGCAAGAATGATACAATAGCGCCTCGGCAATGCGCGTCCTGTTCTTGGAGAATATCAAATCTATAAGTACGCGTTTTGAAATATTATA
Source organism: Atta colombica (assembly GCF_001594045.1). NCBI lineage: Eukaryota > Metazoa > Arthropoda > Insecta > Hymenoptera > Formicidae > Atta > Atta colombica. The sequence goes on from NW_017259325.1 coordinate 1,367,495, forward strand.
ATAAGCGACAAATACAAATTTGACGTTACCCTTTCATTGAATCGCGCTGCTACTCTCGGAGCTGGTCCGTTCCATGTTCGCCGCCCGCGTCACTTTTGCCGCGTGAAGTTGATCGCGCGTTGGAGACGAAGCTATTTTGTCTTCAGTGTAATCAGTGCACGGACGAATTTACGCGCCAAAACGACGCGACGCATTGGCGTGACCGCTACTATACGTTTCGATCAAACAAATAATTCCAAAATATCCATTTGATTGAATTATCATTGCATTAGTTAAGTTGCACTATCCACACAGCACAGAAAGATTGCGAAAACATTGCAGAATGATTTCACTGAAACGTTGCAATATTGCATGGTGGTTGCGAAACGTTGCTGAATCATTGTTGCAAAATTCCAACAATGTTAATGTCCACTTTTTATTATATTGCAACAAAACGTTCGAGCAATATTGCAATGTAATGTATTTGGATAAATTTTTTACAAAGACTTTAAAATGAAAATTATTTTTATATATATACATCCCACTAACTTTAATTTTTCTATAAATCGCATTTCTACTGATATATGCTTTTCAAAAGCAATTTTTTTATGATAAAACCATAAAATATTCCAATAAATATAGTAATTCTGAAGGATAAATTTATTCTTAAGGATAAAGCATGTATGTGTGTACCCAGAAGAAACTACAAATATTATTCATATTAATATAATAATACAGTCGCTTGGTAACTTAATCATGAATTAAGTTAACTGCAGTGATTCTTTTTAATTCGAAACTACTCCGAGTCAATTGAAATCGATTAAAAAATGTATGAAATTTATCAATAAAGTTCAAGCACTAGTTTATTCTTGCGTTCACATCAGACATAAATACATCATCGATCACATAATTAATATATTTCAATAAATCGTTTTTAGCAGCTTAATTGTTTATCACCTTATCTGATAGTGATGCATTGATTGTACCCAAAATCGATATTATATAATCTTTTGCTTTCATATTTAAAATAAATATAAAACTTAGCTAATGAAATGGCTGTCAAATAATAGATCAATAAATTTTTTATTTAAATATAAAATGGATTATATTAATTATAATATCATAAAAACGACTGTTAAACTAAAACATAAACATTGAAAAACACATAAATATTGAAAAATTTATATTTTTATATTATTATTATTGTAACAATTAAAGAATTACAGTTTTGCAATGTTTGTAGAATATTGCAAGCATATTACTGACATTTTGGCATATTTATAATTTACATTTCTGTAATATCTCTGCAATGTTACATTGCAATCTGCAATATTGCATCATTGCAATATTGCTTCAATCTTCTGTGCTATATTTGTACACTTCTGTGGATATTTATACACGCATATTTAATTGTTAGGAAATCAATGTCAATTTATATATAGCGTCGCATTTTGAGGCATAATATTAATAGATTGTAAATGATTAAAAATTTTAATATTTTAATCATTCTCAAGATATATAAATCACAATCTTAGCAAAACATATAAAGAAATTATAATATATACATACGAAAATGATTTTTAAGTCTCACTTTATACTTTATATATAAATCAAAATTATTTAACTTCTTGAATTTACACTTATATTAAAATTCAGCGCGCATAACATACAGATATTAATAATATAATATAATATTGAATTTTTATAACACGTATTATGAATTTTAAAATTGTTCAAGAACTTCAAAAGTTTTCAAAGCGATTAGTTCTTAAAATTCGCATTTATCAATGTATGAAAATATATAATAAGAATTATTAATTACCTTCTAGCTAAATTCCAATGATTTGAGCCATTTCTCATCGAATTTCGCTTTATATAACATATCTCGGTAAAGATTAGATGATCTTTCTGAAAAAAATCATGCGATATGAAGTATGATCAGGGTTACAGCTACATTTCTTCACGAAACCGGCAAGTTCAATATATAAAGTAGAACGTCGAAAATTCGCTACTAATATAACTCCCGTAAGAATGTCGATCTATATAGTGATATGTATCTTGTCGTTGCCTGGGATATTTCTGGCGGGTAACATATCTACAGATCCAAGACTAGATTTTGTTCTGTATGTATCATCTAACAATAAAAAAAAAATCTTGGTGACAG
>NW_017259325.1:1369737-1372375 GCF_001594045.1 Atta colombica
ATAATTAAAAATATTGAAATAAACAACAAATACCTCGTCTATCTCGGAGTTGATCTATCCTGAATCACCGTGTTCTGAAAAATGAACGCAAATGCAAATCAAGATGGCGAAGCAACTCGTCTCCCGCGCGATCAACTAATTTACGCCAAGAATGGCAAGAATGATACAATAGCGCCTCGGCAATGCGCGTCCTGTTCTTGGAGAATATCAAATCTATAAGTACGCGTTTTGAAATATTATAATAAGCGACAAATACAAATTTGACGTTACCCTTTCATTGAATCGCGCTGCTACTCTCGGAGCTGGTCCGTTCCATGTTCGCCGCCCGCGTCACTTTTGCCGCGTGAAGTTGATCGCGCGTTGGAGACGAAGCTATTTTGTCTTCAGTGTAATCAGTGCACGGACGAATTTACGCGCCAAAACGACGCGACGCATTGGCGTGACCGCTACTATACGTTTCGATCAAACAAATAATTCCAAAATATCCATTTGATTGAATTATCATTGCATTAGTTAAGTTGCACTATCCACACAGCACAGAAAGATTGCGAAAACATTGCAGAATGATTTCACTGAAACGTTGCAATATTGCATGGTGGTTGCGAAACGTTGCTGAATCATTGTTGCAAAATTCCAACAATGTTAATGTCCACTTTTTATTATATTGCAACAAAACGTTCGAGCAATATTGCAATGTAATGTATTTGGATAAATTTTTTACAAAGACTTTAAAATGAAAATTATTTTTATATATATACATCCCACTAACTTTAATTTTTCTATAAATCGCATTTCTACTGATATATGCTTTTCAAAAGCAATTTTTTTATGATAAAACCATAAAATATTCCAATAAATATAGTAATTCTGAAGGATAAATTTATTCTTAAGGATAAAGCATGTATGTGTGTACCCAGAAGAAACTACAAATATTATTCATATTAATATAATAATACAGTCGCTTGGTAACTTAATCATGAATTAAGTTAACTGCAGTGATTCTTTTTAATTCGAAACTACTCCGAGTCAATTGAAATCGATTAAAAAATGTATGAAATTTATCAATAAAGTTCAAGCACTAGTTTATTCTTGCGTTCACATCAGACATAAATACATCATCGATCACATAATTAATATATTTCAATAAATCGTTTTTAGCAGCTTAATTGTTTATCACCTTATCTGATAGTGATGCATTGATTGTACCCAAAATCGATATTATATAATCTTTTGCTTTCATATTTAAAATAAATATAAAACTTAGCTAATGAAATGGCTGTCAAATAATAGATCAATAAATTTTTTATTTAAATATAAAATGGATTATATTAATTATTATATCATAAAAACGACTGTTAAACTAAAACATAAACATTGAAAAACACATAAATATTGAAAAATTTATATTTTTATATTATTATTATTGTAACAATTAAAGAATTACAGTTTTGCAATGTTTGTAGAATATTGCAAGCATATTACTGACATTTTGGCATATTTATAATTTACATTTCTGTAATATCTCTGCAATGTTACATTGCAATCTGCAATATTGCATCATTGCAATATTGCTTCAATCTTCTGTGCTATATTTGTACACTTCTGTGGATATTTATACACGCATATTTAATTGTTAGGAAATCAATGTCAATTTATATATAGCGTCGCATTTTGAGGCATAATATTAATAGATTGTAAATGATTAAAAATTTTAATATTTTAATCATTCTCAAGATATATAAATCACAATCTTAGCAAAACATATAAAGAAATTATAATATATACATACGAAAATGATTTTTAAGTCTCACTTTATACTTTATATATAAATCAAAATTATTTAACTTCTTGAATTTACACTTATATTAAAATTCAGCGCGCATAACATACAGATATTAATAATATAATATAATATTGAATTTTTATAACACGTATTATGAATTTTAAAATTGTTCAAGAACTTCAAAAGTTTTCAAAGCGATTAGTTCTTAAAATTCGCATTTATCAATGTATGAAAATATATAATAAGAATTATTAATTACCTTCTAGCTAAATTCCAATGATTTGAGCCATTTCTCATCGAATTTCGCTTTATATAACATATCTCGGTAAAGATTAGATGATCTTTCTGAAAAAAATCATGCGATATGAAGTATGATCAGGGTTACAGCTACATTTCTTCACGAAACCGGCAAGTTCAATATATAAAGTAGAACGTCGAAAATTCGCTACTAATATAACTCCCGTAAGAATGTCGATCTATATAGTGATATGTATCTTGTCGTTGCCTGGGATATTTCTGGCGGGTAACATATCTACAGATCCAAGACTAGATTTTGTTCTGTATGTATCATCTAACAATAAAAAAAAAATCTTGGTGACAGTGTATTATAAATTATAGAACGTAGTAATTTCTTATAAAATCTTTCAGTATTCTCTGCATATGTAATATCCAGGATATGTTAATGTTTTTTTTTAGCTGAAAATTAAAGTTAATGGCTTTATAAAATTAATAAAGTTAAGTTAAAAGTTGAAGGAATAAAAAATTAACTTAACGTAAGTTAAGTCAATATTGAATTAACTTAAGTTAAAAAAAAAGTTAATTTTGAAAAAAATTATTTTTTAGATCATAATGTCC
>NW_017259325.1:1372398-1374897 GCF_001594045.1 Atta colombica
TGTATCTTCTCTATGTGCTGACTGTTTTTTTTTAAATTATATAACTTATATAGTATACTATATAGTATATAACTATATAGTATATAAGTTATATAATTTTTAAAAAAACAGTCAGCACATAGAGAAGATACAAGATCATTTTTTAATAAATTTTAAGCCATAAGAAAGTGACCAATTACAATCGAATGCGAGAAGAATATTTGACTATAATTGGTCAATTTCTTATGACTTAAAGCTTAAAACCTATTGAAGATCTGGACTAAGGCTTATGACATAAGACATAATCGCATAAACCAATCAGAGAGCTGTATTAGCATTTTAAGAAATTACTTAAGATGGTCTTAAAATATGAATAGATTATTACGAACATACATCCTTAATCTTATTATTTTTCTAAAATATTTAAAAAAATTTTTAACTTATAAAGAAAGTTAAAAAGTTAACGTTTAAAAGCAACTTAATTAAGTTAAAATTTAATGCATTTAAAATTAACTAAGTTAAGTTAAAAGTTATTAACTTTCTAATTTTTTTTTTAACTTTTAACGTTTTAACTAGTTATTACCCAACCCTGATAATATCAAATTTATAACAAATTGCAAAAATTAAAGAAACTAGATGTGTTATCCATCGGAAATATCGTCTGTGGTTACGTAGTTCAATGTGCACGTTCTTTGCATATAAAGGCGCTACGTTCTGACAACCTAACCTTGAAAATTCTGCAGTGAGTAAAGTAGAGTGAAGATTATGTCGTTGAATGCTTTGACGTTTTGATAAACACGATTGAATCATGGGTTTATTTGGAAAATCACAGGAAAAAAATCCTAAGGAAATGGTGAGCTTTTTTAAAATATTTCTTTTTGTTCTCATATATTAATTGGTATTTATTGATCATATTATATAGGTTCAAGAATGGACTCACAAATTGAGAAAAGAAGGTTATCAACTTGATAGACAGGTTAGAGGTAAGATATGTAAAGAATTTTTTCAAAAAGTATTTAAAAATATTATCACAATTAATCAGTAACAACCTTAATCTTTATATCGGAAACCAAAATTGAACAAACATTACCATTAGATTATACGTAAGATAGGAAAATGTTAAAATCTTTATTCTCAATAAAATCTAGGAAAAATATAATTTTAGAAAAATTTTTAGTATTTTCATAAAATGTTTAGAATTTTTTAAATTAATCTAATCTTTCCTTTTACATATTTTTTCATTTTACATTAACAAAAAAATACTCATTCTGATATTATTAATATAATCAATCTTTTTTGTATAGCGATTCAGAGAGAAGAAGAAAAAGTTAAACGTTCCTTAAAAGAAGCAGCAAAAAAAGGAGATAAAGATGTATGTAAAATCCTTGCAAAAGAGATTATAAGGGCTCGCAAAGCTTGCAATAAGATTTATACTTCTAAGGCACACTTAAATTCTGTATCATTACAAATGAAAAATCAGTTAGCAACAATCAGAGTTGCTGGTTCGGTCTCTAAATCCACAGAAGTGATGCAAGCAATGCAATCTTTAATAAGAGTACCAGAAGTAGCTGCAACTATGAGAGAAATGTCAAAAGAGATGATGAAGGCAGGTATTATTGAAGAAATGTTAGATGAGACAATGGATTCTATTGAAGATTCTGAAGATATGGAAGATGAAGCTGATGAAGAAGTTGATAAGGTAAATCATTGATTAGTAACATAGTAATAGAATAAAATGAAATGATTTTCATTTTATTGCATATTTTATGAATTAGAGCTACTTGACAAATTTGTAATTAATCATTTTTAGAATTTTTTATTAAAATTAATATATATATATAATCACATTTTATATAAATATAAAAGCTATATTAAAATGTAACTCTTTTATATTCTTTTTTAGATTTTATGGGAAGTCACAGCTGGTCAGCTTGGTACAGCTCCTGCAGTTGTCACAGAAAATCCTGGAATTGCTTCTACTTCTGCAGAAGAAGAAACAGAAGATGATGACAAAGAACTTGAAGAGATGAAAACCCGATTGCAAAGTCTTCGCAGTTAGATAAATAATTAAATAATTCAAAAATATTTGTATCATACAAATGTAAGGGAAATAAGTATCTTAATAACATTTATTAAATAAATAATACAATTTATATAAATAGTAGCATTTGCCTATTTATCATAATGTTATTTCGCTATTTAATGTAAATATTATATTATTATATTGTAGATACTGTTTCACTTTAGTAGAACAAGCATTGTAAGCACTGTATATCTATTTTCACATTCGTTATTAAATAATTTTTTTATTCTTACAATTATGAATTATTATAAAAAATTGTTGTGTAGATTAAGGTTAAAAGAATAAAATTATATAGTAAAATTAAAAAATTTTTTAATCAAAATTAAAAAAAAAATTACAAAAGTAATTGAATTAAGCTTTTAAAAAATCTTTAACTTTTATCATTTTTTAATATTTTGTCATTTGTTTATAAATATAATAAATTTATTTATAAATAT
>NW_017259325.1:1375000-1382948 GCF_001594045.1 Atta colombica
TATGTTAAATAATATTGTTAACAAATAAATAAATTATAATATATATTTGAATTATTCTTAAATTATTATATATCGATGTTTTTGTTATATCCATATCCATAAAAAACAGGTACTGATTGAATTTATATATAAACTTTATTTAAGAATATTTCCTTCAGAGAAAATAATTCAGGCCTTTTTTAATTATTTTTTTATTAAAGAACAGTTCTGTGCAATTAGTAGTGTTTCTGCACAAACATAGTTTAATTAATAAAAATTAAATAGGAATTAATTTGTCAAACCTTTTTCACTTAACATAAATTTTATTTGTAATGACATTGTTACAATTATTAATATTTTTAACGCCTTATATATAAATACATAGCAAAAATTTTCTTCGACTACGAACATATATGTATCGGGAGTGACCATTTCTCTTCTTTATAAATGACAATTTTTATAACAATGTGTTGTAGAGAAGAAAAAAATTTTGAAAATATATTAATGATTAATATACAGTGCTGTATCTGGCATTTATATAATTTTTTTTAAGATCTATGTTTATTTTATTTGGCAGAGAAACTGTGTTTAGATACTCAAAAGCTATCTTTAATTATAGCTATCTTTTTCAATTAATCGTTAATTATTTTCAACAAATTGAGAAATGATCATCATTTAGGCTAGAATCAGACTATGCATTGAAAATTTAGATTAAAAATTGAAATTTTACCAATGAAGACAAAGAAATTTTAGTTTCTTTTGTTCCGATTGATCAAACATCTTTCAATCTTTAATCTCATTCTTCAATGTGTAGTCTGATTCCGGCCTTACAAATAATTTGCTTGTGATATCCATCTCTATTAAAAATAAAGGCAGTTTCAAAAAAATGTTCATAATATTTACGATACCATTAAATATATTATCATAAATCAATACAGAATACATTATCTAAGAGGAATCAAAATGTTACAAGTAAACCACAAAATACGAAAATTATCATTATCTTACAATTACAAGGAAAAATAAAAATATACACAATACTTATTTTTCCTTTGTAGCACAGTTTCTTTGTCAAATGCCATTTTTACACTATGAAATGAGAGCGTCTATAAGTATGTAAATATTATATGTGTATGTATAGATTGGCGTACGAAATGTCATACTATTTAATTATTTTATTAAAACTGTATTTGCAAAGTATCGGGTTTTTTAATGTAGACAAATTCCGTTCCACACTTTGTGGAAATTTTGTTAGCTGTAACATCACGAATAGAAATTGGACGGAAGGCGCATATACTAGTTTATAAGATAGCAGATAACGGATTGTTGACAGACTCATGGTGAAATTAGAATTTTGATTCCACTATGTGTTGACTTAAAATGTTGAGCATGAAGTAAAAGTTGTATTATTTTTTGCAACAAAGGATGTGGCGAAGACAATTCCATTCACATCATGCAATTGTGTTGTAACTAATTGTGTGTTAACTGAAGATTTGTGTCGAAAAAAAGTCAAATACAAAAGCTCTCCAAGTTATAAGGTAAAACATCAGTTATATTAAATATTATCTATTAGAGACAATTTTGCTAATTAATTCTATACCAATTCTATCTATATCAATTTTGTTAAAAACAAATATGCTATATATAAAGCAAATGGTATAACATTTTATGCGCCATCTTACACACACACACACACGCGCGCGCACATACACACACACACACACGCGCGCACACACACATACACGCGCGCGCACGCACACATGCACACGCACGCACACATTGTTAATATAGAATACGTAGTTAATTATAATTATGGTACGTTTTTATGCACTAACTAGTCTATTCGTAAATTAATTGTTTTTCTTTCTAATTGGATTCGGATATTAAACTTATTACACTTTTATCGATATAATTAAATAGAGCCAGAACTAGTATGCGCTGAGGAGACGCATTTTTTTTTGCCTCGAGAGTGACTCGGGTATCATGTCTAGTCCCGACTCTCTAAAAGAGTTCTTCAAATCGATAGCAAAAATAGTGAATTACTAATTTATGTAATTTTTGTAAAAGAAAGATAGTCACAGAGTGACTTTTAGAAAAATATTTTAAATCTAAAAACTTAGTTTATGTACTCTTAATAATATTAATTAATGTATTAAGGACCAATTTCCATGAGTTAAAAATGTATTAACGACTCATAAATCTCACTATTTTAAATATTGGATTCAATTAATTTTCGTACAAGAAAAAAATAAATTATGACTTTTTACATTATGATATTTCGAAAACTATCGGCGCATTATCATTATTATAAATTTCTTTGTCCCACTGTATACAGAATCTTTTTAAGTGTTACATATTCTCCAAACCAGATTAGTTCCTAATCATTACCCTTATACTTGGAAATTTAATTTCCATTCAGCTTTTACCTCTGTTCTAATAATAAAAAGGCGTCATTTTCAAATTAATTGTATAATTTTTTGCAAAGTTACATAAAGAAAAATGTTAAATTATGTCCATTTTTCGGCTAAAACGGAAAAGTTTCAAGATGTACAAATTATATATATATCGAATTAAATGGCTACTTAGCAGATTCGAATGATATATCTATCGCTTATCTTGGGGAAACATCACGGAAGAATCATGGGAAGTTCGCTTTCCAAATTCTTCGATTTAGACTATTTAAAAAAATGATTATATAGAATTTTCTCAATAAATGTTACACATTTTTTCAGGACATATGGATAGGATTAACACATACTGGAGGTATTAAAATTATTAAAAAAAGACAATGATGATGCTTTTCATATTTTATTAGGGCTGCGTTCCACTTGACACTCATAACGCTTGCGACTATCATTTGTTCTTAGTTTTTATAAATAACAGAGATGAAATGATTCCACAAGCATTAAAGCATCTAGTAATTCGTCTGCGTATTCTATTTCTACTACGCCTTCGGTATACGTATAGAAATTATAACAAAATAGTGCCACAGTAAATACAGTACTTATCTTATTGCGTTATATAATTATGGCGTCAAATTGTACATCGCGGAATTTCTCTTCTCAAAAAGAAGCGTTCATATATTTAAATAATAAGATAATGAAATATAGTTTAATATGTGCATATATAATTTGTACATTTCAGAACTTTTTCATTTTGGCCGAAGAATGACTCTAACTTAACATCTTCCTTTGTATATATTTTTGTTATTAATTCGAAGCTTTGTGTGATGTTATATGTAAATCATTGGTAAAACGATATTGTGAAATAATAATATTGCTATTAACTTTAATGCTTAAATTATACTCTTGCCATAAATATTAAAAAGTTTTGCATATATATATTATGGGCTATTTAATTAAAACCGGCAATTAAATCATAGGAATTTAACAAATTATTATTAAACATATTATTATAAAATATAAAATTATTATAATTCTATTTCAATTCTATTTCTTGGATTCTTTATTTCTTTATTTTCAAAACCTATTTTATAGTATTTTTTTCTAACAACTCGCATCGTTCAAATAAATTTTGGAGGAATTCTTGAACGTTATCCAATATAATATAATTGAAGGATTTATTTCATTAAGAAAATATATTAGATAATAATTTTCGAAAAGATACAAATTTCAGCAATATTATTTGAAAATTTCGGCAAACATTATCTAATTAACAAAATTATGAAAAAATTATAAAGAAAATCTTGATTCCAAAATAGTAAATAAAAGATTCGTAATTTCAGAGTTGATCAATTACCATGTTAACAATCGATAATTTCATCATCGCTCTAGCCTGTGTTGGTAATCGATGCATCAGTGGCGTCATTTTTTTGAAGAAATATTTAATCTCACTGTTGATAGGAAACATGGTTCTTTTCATAGTTTTTGAAATTTTCTTTTGTCGTTTTTCCTTCTTACTTGAAATTTTCTTCTTCATTAGTTTTTTTTTCTCTTCTTCGAAATAGTGTTCTTCCTTTATCTGTATTAGCATTAAGAGCAATGTTAATCACATTATTAAAATCACATGGATTATTATTCGTAAATAAAATTACAAATGTAAAACTATTTTTCATTTATTTATCCATTAATTATTAATAATTCAGTTTTGTGTATATATATATATAAACTATTCATCATCATCATATTTTATAACAATTATATATAATTTGTTTAAATTATATATTATGTGTAACTGAATTATGCTATATTTAATTTACAAGTGAAATTCATTCATATAAAAACTTAATTGTTCTAAATTATTGATAACGTTTTAATTACAAAAACTACAATCACGAAATTACAAATAATTATAAATAACTGTTATTTCCAAATACATTTGGAATTGTATATTTGTAATTGTTATTATAACAAATATGAAAATATTTTATTCAACTAACCTGTACTTCACTTTCAACATTCAATAACTTCGAACATTCAATCACTTCTTCCTGTATTTCTATTTCATTAGAATTTAAAGTCTCTTCTACTGGTTCTGAAGACACTTTTAGAAATTCTATTAGATTTTTATCTATATTTTGTTTCTCATTTTCCAATATAACGGAAGTTTGGCCATTATTATTTTCCCAAATTTGTTTATTCGAACTATTTGTTATGTCCTTTATCTTATTTTGCTTCTTCACCTTTGATAATTTTTGCTGTTGTTGCAATCGTTGTGATCGCTGTTGTGGTCGCTGTTGCTGTGATCGCTGTTGTCGTGATCGCTTTTGTGGTCGCTGTTGTAGTTGCTGTTGTGATTGCTGTTGTAGTCGCTGTTGTTCTTGACGCTGTTGTTCTTGTTCTGGCAAGTCTATTTTGATCAGTAATCCCGGAGGAATACTTGATAAACTGTGAACTGGTATTGGAGCACCAAGAGTTGATATATCGCCAGTAAATGGTACTATAATTTTCTTAATGTTTGCCTGATTATTTGCAACATTTGAAGAAATATTATTAATTGTAATCGGCTGTAATTGATCTCCCAACTGAATCTTCCAATTAGTTGCAGATGGAAGAGGTAGTTTTTTAATTATTTGATTGTCCAAATAATTGGGAACAGGTCTAGGAATATTAATGGAAGTTGGTCTTCGGGATTTTCCTCGTTTTTTTGCCAATGGCGCAGGTTTATTGTCGATCTTGGGTTTCTTGCTAGACACTAATGGTCTCTCACGCTTAAGCGCCTTGGAAAGATCTTTGCTATCTTCTCCAAGATCCTGATCATCTTCATTTTGCTCTATAATATTTTCAGATTCAGAAATATCCTTAATTGTGGGTACTGCATCACATGGGCCAATTTTGTGGAAACTTTGGCCAGTCTGAAAATGTTTTGAACAAAGTACAAGTTTGCGTATTTGATTGGGAGACATTTTGAGTATATCTTCCCTGCCCAAGAATTGACACCAGCGCAAACATCGACCTATTTCGTATGCCGGGAATGGATGAAACTTGTAACGTTCAATTTTATTTCTTGGATCGGATCTTGACCGACCACAAGCTGCACAAGCTTGGCTTTCCAATACTGTAATAGGCAGTGGATCTTTTTTGCCCTTACCTGAAGGGCTGAAAAGCTTTGGTTCAGCCTGTAATTCAGTAATAGATTCTGTTTGGTTCTGTAACTCAATAACAGATTCTTTTCTGTTATCTGGATTATGAACATTGGGAATTGCATTTTCTATTAATCTTCCTTTAAATCCTGGCATAAATTGGGAACGATCAAAATGTTTGGAACAGATATAACAGTAAAGGATTTCCTTTCTTGTTAATCTGTAATAGGAATCCACACCAACAAAATCCAACCATTGGAGGCAGCGGAATTCTTCTCCAGGAAAATGGTGAAAAGTTGTTCCGTCGTAATCCTCTGCAGGTGGATCTTTTCGTATTCTTCCACAAAGAATACATGTTATATTATACAAACTCTGTTTAGGATCATAAATCGATGGAACTGCCGTCAAATTTAAACGATCCATATATTCATTAAGAAAATCTTGCGGCTGGAAATGCTTAGAGCAGATCATACGTTGAAGAAGTTGCTTTTTTGAGAGTTTGTATAGATCCTCACGACCACAAAACTCTAGCCAACGACAGCAACGAGTTTCATCATTCACTGGAAAGCCGAAAAACATGTACTCCTCCTCGCGATTGTTGGGGTTCAGGCGTGAACGACCACAGACGACGCAAGGATGTGGCATGATTAGAATATTGCAAGTCTCAAAAGCAAATAAATCTGTATAGTTCAAAATTGCAGTTTTAAGTCTGAAAGATCAAACAATTTTTTAATCTTTCATTCTCAGAATTTTAGCTTGAAAATATGGTTTTTGAATCCTTTTTCTTCATGGTTGAAATAATAGCCCATAGAGGAATTCTCAAATTTTTTCTATCCATAGTTTACAATTAAAAGTATGATTTTCAAAATATCTTAAAAATTTCTTTTTTTATTTAGAGTCAAACAGTGAATTTTTAAATTCTTTTCTCTTTAAAATTGATGTCAAATGACTATCAAATTTTTTTTTTCATAACAATTACAATTGTTCTCAAAACTCAAGTTTTGAGATTTTCAAATTAAAAATCTTTTTTTCATAAGATACAATTGAAATTATAATTTTTAAAGATTTTTTCAAAGGAGAAATTCTTTCTCTTCAAGATTGACAACACAATATTATACAAAATTTAACTTTGAATTTTGAGATAGAACTCTATTTGGAACAGGTCTTCGAAATATGCTATCGTTACACCTGAAAATAATTCAACTTATGTTAAAGATTTATAATAATATTTACAATAAATAAATAAAAGAAAATAGAAACGAATTATGAACACCGATTTTTTTGTATTTTATACCTTTATTAATTATTCTACACTTATTAAAAATTAACCTTTACAGAACAGGAAATCACTACAATGATGTTGAAACAGTATATTTTAAGTCAAGGAATACAATGAATTATAATAAATAATAAACTGATTCAAGGAAAACCTGTAAAGTTTAAAAAATAGACTCTTCTTTCGCTCTCTAAAGGTTAATTGTTCTTTGCTCTTGTTCGTTAGACTCAAAAGAGGTTAAGTAAAGAAAATTTTTAAAACTCTATTAATAAAAGTGATAACAACGAAATAAAACTCAATTTAAAATTGATTATATTATTTCTTTTACAATTTCATAAAACTTGCGATATTTATTTCCATATTTTGCTGTAATTTTAAAATTTGTTTTACTGAAAGACGTACGATGATTTGATCTTACCTCTTAATTAAGCTTTTTTCATATAACGAATAAAACTGAAAGAGAACTTCGAAGTCTGTATTATACTGAAGTTCAAAACATCTGTATTGTTGAAAAGATATTATAAATTTATTTAAGGAGTTTCCCGCACTTGTTGCGCTTTCGTACAACGATGTAGGGTTATGCTTCTTTGCGCAGCATCTGAAGATTGGAAGTAGTAGACTAGTGGAATAATCTAGAGTTAACCTACAAACATTACAATTTGATAGCTGCCAACACTTGTTAATGCATTACCGCAAAATAAAATAAGAAAGTGAAGAATATATGTAAGTATTATATGCATATAAGTAATAAAATTAATATTGTTGCTTGGAAAATAAATATACAGTATAGTAACAAAATATTCATTAAAAAAAATGTGCCATGGCAATAGCAGAGTACAATTGGTTACATATATATATATATATATATATATAGTAATCGATTTATATGATATTATATACCTTTTTTCAAACGCATTAGCCTTTTGAAGAAAAATATCCTAAATGCATTTTTTAAATCCTTTTTGATTCCATTACAATTTTATATTTTAATAAATTTTTATGCAGAGAGATTACAAATAAATTCTTTATGTATGTATTCAATCTCCAATTCAGAGAATCAAGCTTTGTTAGGTTTTATCTAGAATATATTTAAATGCTTCAACGTATTACAAAAAATAGATAACATATCAGAGACTTTAAAAATAATGCCT
>NW_017259325.1:1383048-1385819 GCF_001594045.1 Atta colombica
GTAATTTTCATTTTTTTAAATATAAATTTAAGGTTTAGTTTACACATACAAAAAACTCTTTAATTCGATAAAGTTAATTTATTTTATCGATATTATTTTTTTTTTATATCTAAAAATCTGACAAATCAGAGGTTTAAGAAGTCAAGAATTAAGAAGTCAAATAAGATTTATCTATTAAAGAGGAAAATTGACAAGATATGACAGAGAATACTAACAATCCTTATGATATTAATGGACAACATTTCAATTCTGACATGTATTTTCAAAAGTTACTAAAGGTAAGTTAATTTGAGAAAAATTTTATGAATTAGTTTTTATTTTATTCATTACTTTCTTATTTTTTCTAAAATAAAATTGTTATACATATTATAAAAGAATGTATCTTATGTAATAAAATAAAATACTCTTTACACTTTTCTTTGGATTATTTATCAGGAGTGCACATTAAAACAAATTATGGATCATGAAGCAGAGATTCTAAAAAATACTCAAGCATTACATTCAGATATGCAGACCTTGGTATATGAAAATTATAATAAGTTCATATCTGCTACCGATACTATACGCAAGGTAAATCAGCTTTTGAGAAATTATTAGATTTGTCTTTAACTTTTTAAATACATTTTAGATGAAAACTGATTTCAAGGAGATGGAGGACAACATGGATCTTTTAGCACAGAATATGGAAAGCATCACTTCTTTTTCAGAGCAGATCTCTTCAACTTTACATGGAACAAGACAACAAATTGCTAAACTTTCCTCTGTACACACTTTGTTGAAAAAATTGCAATTTCTTTTCAAGCTACCTGGCAATCTTAAGGATAAAATAAACGAAGAAAAATATGCAGAAGTATTTTCATATTATATTTTTATATATGAAAAAAAAAAAAATATATATATATATATATAATATATAACATAATAATATAAAGTCTTTTATATCAATTCTCTCTCTGTTAGTTTTTAAATTATAGATAATAAATTATTGTTGCTTTTCAGGCAGTTCAAGATTATGTTCATGCGCAAAGAGTTTTAAATCAATATAGCAACATGCCATCTTTTCAAGGCATCCAAAAAGATTGTGAGGATATTTTGGAAGAATTAAAATCTAAACTCAGGTTACAATTTCATAAGAGAGATGCTTCTGCTAAAGCTTTAGCCGAAAATATAGATCTTTTGCTACAATTAAAGGAACCAGCTGATTCATTATGCACTGAATTCTTGATACATGCTGAAGAAAGATTAACAGAACAATTAGATATTTTGAAAGATATGTGCGAAAACGATATTATAGAGTTCGTAGATATGGCTTCTTCAGGATTTCTTAGTGATTTATGTCTAATTGTGACTTCCTACAATGATATGTTCATAAATCGATCATTGGAAGACGATTTAGTTGATGATTTTGAAATAAAAGCTATGGATCATTTGAATAAGTTTATTTTGAGCAATATGAAAAAATATTTTGATTTGATGAGCAAAAGAGTGGAAGATGTAGCAGATACAGCAATTTTAGTAAGAGCTCTTGATAGATTTCATCGTAGATTACAAGCGATGAATATATTGTCCAAAGAGACAGACTTTACTAGGTGAAGAAAAATAGACATATTAAATAAAATGTATAAATAATTTAGAATATCTGTATAAACACACACGCACGCACGCACGCGCGCGCGCACAATATAGACTATAAATATAATAAGTTAATATATAATGTTGTAGAATTGGTACTGATCTTGTTTTAAATGCTGGCCGAAAACAATGTCGCAATCATTTGCATAGTCTGAAGCAACACTTGAGTGAGATTTTAGTGAAAGTAAGGCAAACTTTAGCTACTAAGGTCACACAGGATGGTGATGGAGGATTAGCGGAACTTCAAGCTATGCTTATTATGCCTACTATAGAAAAAATTAAAGGAGTTTTACAGGATTTATTGGTTTGTACTTCTAACTTAATTCTTTATTCAATGTTTTAGATTTTTTTACTTAAATTTTTTAATTTCTAATTAAAATTTAAAATTAATAATGTTCACATAGACATGGTGCAAGAACTCCGTATTAATATATTTAGTATTTAACTTAATATAGTTTAATGTATCTTAAGATTAATTCTTAATTGTCATTAATATTTTCTGATTTAATGTAACTTAATTTTTAATTATATTTTATTTTCTATTCTGTATAATTTCTTCTGTGATTTTATCTTATGTATGTGTGATTTAAAATCTTTCTTCTCCTTTCTTTGATAATTATATTGCATCTTCTGTTTTTCTAATAATAACAAATATGATAGACAATGAAAACTTAAGTTGGTTATAATTGTTCCAGGTATTTTTACAACCAGACTTGTCATTCAGTTTAAAAACGCAATTTTTGCAAAGTTTCTGTGTGGATGAAGTCAGAGAAGGATTAGTAATCGGTTTTTTACATCATCTCACAGCTACAGTAGCTGGATTTTGCAACGGATCCGATGTATCCAAATTTCCACCCACCCTATTACTTCTGCTTAGCAAAATGTGTATCGAGTACAAGGAGAGCAACGTCCGTTATCTGGTATTAAAAAATAAAAAGATTTAAAAAATGTTTTAATTAATTATCGCATAATAATAAATAAACTATTATGAATAAATTAAGATGTATATATATATATATATATCATGTGTCATTAAAACGCGGCACCACCCACCCTGAGCAGGTAGAGTGGACTAAACTGAGTCGAAAAGTCCTGTACCATTTTGCGGTTTTCGCAATAGTTAACGAGATATTAATTAT
>NW_017259325.1:1385919-1392980 GCF_001594045.1 Atta colombica
TTTAGTAATTAATATCTCGTTAATTTCGAAATTATTGCGAAAATCGCAAAATGGTAGAGGACTTTTCGATTCAATTTAATCCGCTCTATCTGCTCAGAATGGATATCGTATTTTAATGACGCCCTGTATAACAACTAATATATTTTCAGCTTACGACCATCGATGATCTTTTCAGTATTGATCAATATGCATCTTCAGAAAATATCATAACTCCCGGATCAGAAATGTGTGATAGTTTTCAAAAAGCTGCTCAAAATTTGTTAAATCACTATGTACGAATTCAGGGATTGACAGTATCCCAAATGCTGAGAAAATCCGTAGAGACTAGGGATTGGTTACACACAATTGAACCTAGAATCGTGAGAGCTGTTATGAAGAGAGTTGTCGAAGATGTAACTGCCATTGATGTACAAGTTGCCACTTTATACGATGATAATGATGGTCAGGTCGATAGAAGTAGCGACAGTAGTAGAAAGACTCACAGGTAAAACATTTTCATTTGAATAATTTTTTTATTTAATATCTAATTTTCATGTTAACTGAAAAATGTTAATATAAAATATGATTATATAAATTTTTGAAATCTAAATCTGATATTTAAATCTTCTATTTTGAAATTTATTATTTTTTGATCATTGAAACCGGAATACATAATAAAAATTTGTCTTAGTGTTAGCATATCTAGACAACACTATAGATCAAATTGGTCATCTTATACACCTAGTCACATCGATTCTTCTCTAGTGACAAATATCCATAAATTGTTCTCTGAACGAATTGAAATATTCTCTTCTGTACAATTCAACAAGGCATCTATTTTAACAGGGATCATCAAAATAAGCTTGAAGGTGATTAATAATATTTTTATAATAATAATAATTATAAAATAATCTTTTAATATATCTAATATAAATAAAAATATTAAAAACGGCTACTTGTATGAATAAAATTATAAGGATTTAAAAATGCTTAATGCTATATATTTTCTCACAATTACAATATATTGATTAACGTTTTGACTTTACAGTCTTTTTCAAAATCTACACTCTAGAATTTAAATTATGTTTAACAGAATTAAATGATAGAATTACCAAATGATAAACTATCGGTAAGAGACCAACAGAAAAATTTCAAAACTTTAGTCGTCAAACAATAAAATATTATTGGAGGATTCATCAATAATTTGAGATTTCTTTGTTTGAAGATATTCAAGATCATTCTTGCAGATAAAATGAAATATAAAGAAAGATCTAATTGTTTTGTCTCTTAACGATAGTTTATCATTTGGCGATTATATGTATCATTTAATTCTGTTAAACATGATTTAAATTCTATGTAGATTTTTAAAAAGACTGTGAAGTCAAAACGTTAATCAATATGGTAATTGTGAGAAAATATAAAGCGTTTTTATATCTTTATAATTTTGCTTGTACAAGTAGTCGTTTTAAATGTTTTTATGTATTGCTAAGTAAGAGTGATTTATTGCTTTTATTTAATATTTGATATAATTCAATTGTATTATATTTATATAGTTCAATTTTTAATTATTATTTTATATCATTTATTATTAATGAGATCACAGTATTAATTAAATTGTTATTTTTTTGTAATATTTATTATTTTTTAAAAATTATTTTTTAGTATAATAAAGGAATAAAAATTTGTGCGAAATAATACTTCTAGCAGGCATTGTACTGGCGTAATAACCGCTCAGGTGCAGAGTAGTCGCAATGACAAAATAGCACGACCATTATCCACTTTATGAAGTTGATTCATCCTTCCAACTCTGCCATCGTTCACTACGCAATATGTTTCATGCTTTTGCCATGCTTACATCTAGTTGAATAAAAAATTAAATTAATAATTATTTTTTAATATAATAGTAATAATTTAATAATTTTTTATAATAGGATTTTAAAATATATTATACAAAAAAAGAATTATTTTGTTGCATGAAAAAGTTACAGCATTATATAATTATCAAATTTCTTTAATATTTTCTGTTTAATTTGTATATACAGACTTTCCTTGAATGTGTGAGATTGCGAACGTTCAGCAAATATGGTTTACAACAAATCCAAGTGGATACTCATTATTTACAACTTTATTTATGGCGATTCGTGTCAGATGAAAAGTAAGAGAGATTTCGATTTAATTTTATAAGTTAAAATACATAATTTGTGTCTATGTATGTGTGTGTGTGTGTGTGTGTGTGTGTGTGTGTGTGTGTGTGTGTGTGTGTGTGTGTGTGTGTGTGTGTGTGTGTGTGTGAAAAAAAAGTGCGTGCGTGCGTGCGTGCGTGCGTGCGTGCGTGCGTGCGTGCGTGCGTGTGTGTGTGTGTGTGTGTATATATTTACTTATACTTATTATTATTTGTAGTGTGGTTCATTTTTTGCTAGACGAGATTTTGGGTAGTGCAGTCCACAGATGTCTGGATCCTGTTTTAATGGAGCCCAGTGTAGTAGACATTATTTGCGAAAGAGGTTGAATTATGAACGTTAATAAATTATCTTGTACGTTCATACATAGAAATATGTCAAAATAATATATCATGGTAATATATGCAATATGTAATTTGTAAAAAATGTCTTGAAAAGATAATTATAATATTTGCAACATTTAAATATTATGTAATATATATAAAATTATAAAAATAATAGTTAAAGATTAGGATTAAATTGTACACAATAATTAATACATACTGTTTTATTTATTATAATATATAATCTTTTATAAAAAAAATCCTCAAATTCTTCCTTTTATCCTTTTCTATCATGTTGTGAAACTGAGTCTGATTATTCCTACCTATATGTATATTCATATATACATATATCTTGTTAAAAGTATAAAGTTATTATAAACAATACATGGTGTAAGAAATAGCACAGAGTCAGATGATTTTAAATCTGAATTCTTTACATTTCAAATTTTTTTACCGAGTTCTCTTTACATTTTTAACACTGCCTTTTTTGAGAAATTTTTATTATTTTTTACATATATTTTGAATAAAAATAAAAATTATATTTTATATACCCTCTCTCCTATGTAATACATTTTTTAAAACATACATTTTTTTTTAAATTTTTATTTTGCTTGTTTTTTAGTTTTTTATCTATGTTATAATCACTTTTATCATTTTATTTATTTTTTATTTTAATTTCCTATTTTTTATTTTTTATTTTATAGCACAATTTAAATATCATTACAATTTCTCTACAATACCCTAATTCATCAGAATATTATCGATCAATTAAGAAACAAATGGAATCGCAATAAGTTTATCGTTTGTATAGGATATCAAAGAGAACTTGTTGGTTATAACCCTTTGGCTATCTCTCGACTTAATTCGGACTTCCTTTCTCTTGGGATGAGATTCATTCGGCGAGTATCCGGCCTGAGCCTACGCATGGCATTCTATCCAATTTAATAACACTCGCTCCCCTGAAACGCTTTCGACAAACTGTGACTGTAAAATTTGATTCTGAATTCTTTTACAAAGAACTGAATTTATATTAATTATCATTCTAATCTTAAAGAAGAGGACTTAATGTAATAAACACAATAGTGTCTACAAAATATTCTATATATTTTTAATTTCACAAATTAAAAAATTAGAATGATTTAAAATCAATTAAAGATTTATCTCTATCTTTGATATCATTTTATTTTCAAGATCTTTTAATTCTCAATGCATCTCAAATAAATTTAATTTCATATTCTTCTAATTATAAGAATATTCCTTTTTACTTTATATTATCGATCTTTGTGTATATCAAATTATTATTAAATCATAATAAAATAAAATGTCAGTTAAACAATGTTCAGCAAATTTTTGAGATTATAAAATATATGTAATAAGAAAAATTTAATAATACATTTTTTATGTTTTTCAAATAAAAAAAATACAAAATTAAATTTATTTGAGATGCATTGAAGAGAGGTCTCGAATATAAAATGATCTCAAAGATAGAGAGACAACAAACATATGGCAGCAGACACACGTGATATCTCAAGAAACACCTGTGCATGTGTAACTTGTTGGCAATTTCTCGTGGCATTCCATCTGAAGCTGCTGCTACATATAGATACCAATCGTACTTCTAGCTACGACGTGTCAAAGTGAATTGATAGTTATGTGAAGATGATTCGTTTCAAAGGAATAAGTTTACAATTCATAAATCATCTGTGTAAAGTATTTAATATAATATATTATAGACACATATTAGAACACAATATTCTGTTGAAAATAGATTTTATTAACTATTTTAGATATACAGCGTCCTACTTGGAGAATAATCATTTTATTTTCGGCTTTTCTTTAGCAATTTCTCGAAATTGGTTTCTTTTTTATACACGATTAATACATTCATATGTCTAATCAAAAGATGACAAATGAAAAGGAAATAAAACAAGTAATCGGCATTGTGTAGTACTAACATTGCTTCACTTTGGTACTTAAAATAGACCCGCATGGGAAAGTCACGGTCATCATAAAATCACTATAGCGTTTCAAAGTACATAGTAAGCGTAATATGTATAAAGTTTTTGTACACAATTTTTTTAAACATAAAATTTGAATATAATTGTCTGTTATTTTCTAGATTTTAGATAATATTAAAAATTTTAATTTTACATATGTTTTTCTACGACATAAATTTCAGGGTTGAGAACGTTATCATGTGGTAAATTTTTTATGTCACATTAGCGTATGTGTGCGGATGTCCACAAAAATATGTTTAAACACACAACATATATACAAATACACACCTATATAACGTATGTATTTGTATACATAACGTATGTATATAAATTTTTTTTTTTAAGACGTATGGCGTATACTAATATTATATGCTAATTTTGTTTCAGACTCTTAAGAAATAATATACATTTTCCAGAAATAGCAATAAGGATATTTCGATTTGTGACCGTAACGATGGGCGGAGCACCATTAGAACGCTCGTTGGTGCGTTCACAAATCTAACTATCCTTTTCACGTCTATTAAATATACATTCATTAGTATCTTTTTGAAAAATGTATAATTAGTAGGTACTTTAATGACAAAAAATTAGAATAGTATCAAATTTAAATTTCGATATTCTCTGTAAATGTATGCATCTATCAATGCATGTAAATTATATATGTAATAATATGAATTTTTGATGTACACTTAATTTTTCCTGATAAATATTTGAAAACAATTAATATATGATGAAGTTTAAAAGAAATATAAATTAATTAGAAAAGAACATTCTTAATTCACTAGCTTATTTGCATACTAAGTAGTAGTGCCGTAGGTGATGATTTCAAAAATTCACTTCGACACGATTACTTTACATGCTGGTAGGCGCAATCAACGTGAAATTGGAATGAAAGTAAAGTATTGCAAATAAAAATTAAATATTTTCTAGGTAAAATTTTTTTTCCCTTAATTCCTTTAGTTCCCATAATTATTAATTTATTCTTTTTCTTTGAATTCTTTAGTTTTTCATGTCTTCTTAAACTTCTTGAGTTTTTCATGTCTTCTTTTTATTTTAGTTTGACAATCTATATGTGGGATTATGGGATTTAATTCGCGACGAGAACGCGAATAATCTCGTCACGGAATTTGAATGAGGGCCTTACTGGACCGGTGAATAGTTTGATAACAGTTCCCTTCTACAATAGATAGATGAAGGGGAAAGGAGGGACAAGATCATACGCCGTCGGTTGGCGGACTATTCAGTGCCGCGACCGACACTGATTTCAATTGGTAAATTGACTCAGAACGAGTGGGAGAGAAAAAAATGGCAGCATCGACGATGAAGCCACGGAAGTAGGGGAAAAGACAGTGGCGTAACTAGCATTTAAAAAAATGTTTAGGAATTTAAAATAAAATATATACGGTTTTAATATATATATATTTTATACAAAATTAAATTAAATTATAAAATAATAATAAATAATTTATATAAATTAAAAATGTAGTATTTATGAAATTAATGATTACCAAAATTGAAATATATGACTTACTTTTTATATTATTCCTATTTTTGTTCATTGTACATTCCTATTACTTTTATTTCATTCCTTGTTTATTCCTTCTGTTTACTTGTATTATTCCATTTTTGTAAGATATATATTATGAGAAAGAAGGAGAGAAAAAAGAAAGAAGTTTTTCTTATCATTTTATTCAAAAATCAAAAATTTATTATTTTTGTTGTCAGAGAGAAAAAGTCCTAAGGATTAATTAATCAAAAAGATAATAGAAAAAGGTAGTAGAAAATACTGTCAGAAAATAACGGTAGCTATGGATGTCTCTTTTCTCGTCACCAAGCAGTTGGTTAATAGGCACTGAACGCCGTTTGAATGCTTAATGCGGCGCGCATTCTAGGATTAAATTGACCAATCATTTCCCGCGCGCACAGCGGAGCCAATTGCGCCGCGCGCTCGCGCGCCCTACTATATCAAGCCAATCAACGGCACTTAGCGTTCAGTCGTCGTCGCGTCGTTGTGCTATGCGTGTTGCTGCAAATTGTGCTGTGTGCGTGCGTGCGTGCACCACTATATCAAGCTCATCAAGCGTGTATGGCCAGCACGACGCTCAGTCACTGCGTGCTTCGTCAGTGAAGTTTTTTTTATTCTGTTCACACAGAACTGTAAAACACGCGCGAGAATAAAGCTGCGATTCAGCACATTTAGTGAAACGAAGTGAAGAATGTATAATACGCGAGTTGATTTAGTTTGTAATAATAAAAGACCCTTGATAGTTTTTTATTTAAAAAAGTAGTATATATTTATACAGAATTTAATTATTTGCTTATGTCCAATATCATAAAGTCCTCCGTCTTTTATATATTTTCTTGATTGGATTTTAAAAGTTTTTTATTTTAAATTTGCTCATATCTATAATATTCAAATATCTTTGTTCTTCTACTAAAATTAATCTTCTAAGAAAATGATAATTAATTGTACTGTACATATATCTATATTATCTGTTAAAATTTTATTTATATGCATCTGTGTGTGTGTGTGTGTGTGTGTGTGTGTGTGTGTGTGTGTGTGTGTGTGTGTGCGTGCGTGT
>NW_017259325.1:1393045-1396124 GCF_001594045.1 Atta colombica
ATATATATCTCCATACGTGTATATAAAAAATATTAAAATAGTGGAAAGACTGACAAAATTATTTTATTACAGATTATTAATAGAAATATCTAATAGATATATGCATATCGTCTCTAAATTAATAAAAAAAAATTGTGATTACTAAAATTACTAAAATTAGTTGCTTACGTGCACAATGTACAGCGTAAAGGGTTAAAGGTTACTTTCAATTTCCTGCGATTGTGTTCGATATTGTTTCGAATGCAAGAATTGTTAAACTATGTATAAAGCAATTGTTAATTGAATTTGGCTAATTTTTCTCTATGAGAATTTTATTTAATATTCTTGAAAATTGATATTTTTTTCTTTCTTATTATTAGATTTCTTTCTTATTATTCTTTTATTATTATTATTATAGCATTATTATTAATTTTAGTTTTATATATTTTTTTAAGCAAGCTTTGAACAAGTTTTAAACTTTATAACCTAAAATACTTTATTTAATTTTTAATTAATTTTTTATAACTTTTTATTTGTAGTTGAGCTTCATCTTTTTTTTTTAATTAATTAACTTTTCATTACTATTTAAATCAATAAATTGCTAAATAATTTAATTATTTGAAAAGATTTTAAAATATTATATTTCTTGTTAATCTTCAATTTCAAGTAAATTACATTGAAATTAGAAGATATATTTTCTTATTCTGAAAATATAATACGCTCTCTTCATGGGTCTTCGCTCTTTATCGCGATGACTTCTTCACCTCGCACACACGATAATATAGAGTATAGGATATAAGAGAGGAAAGAGAGGAAAGACTAGAGTTGAAATACCAATAATATGTTCAGTGAAAAAGCAATTTGAGAAGTAGCTATTAATATTTAAAATTTTTTTTTATATTTACTTAGATTCAGTCAATGAAATCAGTTGCATGATACTTGGTAATTTCTTTCTTGTTAATGTTCAGTTAATTGAATAAATTGCATAATATTATTAATTTGTTGTATTTTTGAGTGCAACAAATAAATAATTTGCATTTTTTATTTTTCAAATTAACGTCTTTATAATATTTATTACTAATAACATTACTTAGTAAATTAAATAAATTGTAAGATTAAATAATTTTATTCGAATTTTATTCTAATAAAAAATGTCATTATTAATATAAAATGATTACTATTACACACACACACACACACACACACACACACACACACACACACACACACACACATTCATTATTTTTCAAATTATTTGTTTTGTAATTCATTAGGTAATCATCCATTTTGCATCAAAATACTAAAAACTAATTTAATTATATTAGTAGCAATATTTTGGAGAAAGAATAAATAGATTAAAAAATTTAGAAATGTAAAAGTATTTATTATAAATAGTACAATTTTACAGCTTAGAAATTAATTAAGAAATCAAAAGAGACTTTATAAGTTTAAATTATTATGTATATAACTAATTATTAATTAATAAACATAAAAATTGTTTCCTTCTTTTTTCTTAGCATCATAACGTTATTATTATCATTATTCTATATAATTATATATTTTATCTTCTTTTTTATATCTTTGTTATCTTTCGAATATGTTTAAACGTCAATACTCATATTCTCGTAAGTAGTCATTTTCAAATTAAGGGGGGAGAGAGAAGTTTGATGAACATCGAGAGAAGTCACCGACATTAGCAGAAATTGACATTAATTGATAATTTCAACCCTTCTATTCTTTCTTATTTTATCCCACGACAAGTTCTTTGTCTCTTGTTTTTTAATCTTTACAATCATCAATACTAAAAGAGCTATTTTATTTAGAGAGTATATCACTATTATCAAATAAATTGCAGTAAATTTGAAAGTCTTTATCGAATAAAAAAATTAAATAAAAAATGAATAAAACAATATTACGTTTCTAAATTTTAAAATTATATATATATTATGGTTAAAATTAGATCGAATAAAATTAAATAATGAGATATAAAATAACATTTCAATAAAAATAAGAAAATTTAGCATTTTTAATATTCTGTTTGCTTATATTTTCAATTCTTCTTTATTCTTTTTCGGAGGTGATACAATTATTATATTATAATCTGTATATTATATATTGGTATGTAGATGTTAAGCTGAATCTGCAACGACGGTCTTTAATCTTCTTTAGCGAATGATTAAAACTAATCCGAGCGACATTAAAAAGTACGTAATAAGCAGTACAGCAGATATTGCTTTTATTTATTAATGTTTTTATTTATACATTTATTCTATTATGTACACACACATACACACACACACACACACACACACACACACACACACACACACACACTATATACATACAACTTTATAAAACTTTATTTATTTGAGAAATTTTATTAGAATGTCGCGCGTACATGCAAAAGATTATTGTTATAAATATCCATATATTATTAATTTTTATACATATTTTTTTATTTCAATTAGATTAGACATTATATATAGTTACCTACTGAGAGAAGAAAATGATTGCAATTATTATTACTAATTTAATTATATTAATAAAATTAATTGTAATTTATAATCATTTTCAATATCAACTATACTTGTTTGATAGCAGTATAAATATAATTATTACTTATAACATTATAGCAATAATAACTACAAAAATAAAGCTATTAATTATAATTATTTTACTGCGCAATTATAGTTATACAAATATAAAATTTTTCTCTCGATATCTATATCGTTTTATGGGTAGAATATCGTTATTAAGATTTATTTATTTTTAGTTACTTATTTTTCATTATATAAAGTACAATTATTTCTTAATTTATATATTTTACATTTTCATATTATTACATCTTAGCAATCTTGATGCTCGAGCAATTTCTATCAAGACTAGGATGAATAGGATGTTTGAGAAACACATTCGCCAAACACGCAGCGAAATCAAAGATTCAGTTGTACTCTTTTCTTTAATCTTTCATCTTTGTATATATGTAATATGTGCTTTGATTTAATTTTACTGCATTGTACTGTATTTTAAGATATCCGAGTGTTTGAAAATAACTGAACATGTGTACTTATAATTTTTTTGAACATATATATATATATAT
>NW_017259325.1:1396250-1397979 GCF_001594045.1 Atta colombica
TAATAATATAATCTTATCTTATATAATTTTATTTTGTTAAAATATATATTACTATTCTTACGTATTATTTGATACATTACTATAAAAATAATTATTATGTTATATTATTTTTAATAATATAAAAGTTTATACAAAACTAAACAAGAAAATTTGAATATATTCCAGTAATTATAAGAGAACGAGAATGAAAGAAAGGAAGATGTTGGGAAGGAAAGGAGAATACAGTGGGCGACTTTAATGATTTCTCGAGGCTGTTTTAATAGAGTACGTCTGCCGTTGCATCATCACTGTATACCGGGTGTCCAGCTGATTAATAAACTGTTGACGAATTTTTAAATAATTTTGCAGACTTTCCTTCAGGGAAAATGTGGTGAGAAAAAAATTTTTCAACGTAATTTTATAATTATTTACAATATAATTTTTATCGTAAATTTTCAAATTTTTAACACAATTTTACAATTATTTTAATTTTACAATTATATTTTTATAATTTTTACTTTTAAAATATTATTTATTATTATATTAATTTGTATAATTATTTAACGTTTATATACATTTTGTGGTAGAAATTATTTAAAATTTTCTGTTAAATTCTTCTGTTCTTAGTTAAATTTTATAATATTTAATTCATACATAAGAAAAAGCAATAATCTTTCTTTTTTCTTTCTATTTTTCTCTTTTTTTTTCTTTTTGTCTAAGAGATAGGCAGTGCATACATACATGTAAAAAAAAGAAAAGAAGAAGAGAGAGAAAAAACAAATCGAATTACCAAAGAACAAAGAGAAGAGAGAGAGAGAGAGAGAGAGAGAGAGAGAGAGAGAGAGAGAGAGAGAGAGAGAGTCTTAATTAATCCTAATAAGTCCATATTGTCGGTAATACCCGGTGAGATTAGATAATTGGCGGAGGAACTCAGTAATTCACACATGACTTGTACGACACATGGTTTTTTTTTATTATTGTACAAAATAACTTATAGAGTTCTCCTTCGTCATTATCGTATGAACGATTAGTGATAGATGTAAAACATTTCATATATAATGTATGTTTCATATATACATAATATATGTACATAAAAATTTTATAGAAACTCAACTAATTTGTCCTATTCTTAGGATTTTTGTCCTATTTTATTAAGTTCTACAGATTACTAAAATTTATATTACTTTATTGTTTGATTGTTTTATTTTTATATTTTATAATATAATATTTATGCATATATTTATTTTGTTTACAGGAAGCAGTGAATAACAATTCCTAAAGGATTTTCTTTGAATAGGAAGATAATATTAACCTTTTCTTTAACCTTTTCATTCATAATTAAGAATTGTATAACGATAAATAAATATTTATTTTTTTCTATTTTATCTTTTATTATATTTTTAAGTTATGCTATATATTTTATTTGCAGAATATCTCTTTGAAACTTCAATGGAAAAGGAAAAATTAAGTCCTGTCCTGTTCCTAAGTACTAGTGCCGCAGGAGTGATTAGGCTGCGTGAGACATTACCGTATCTCCTGCTGCTCAAGTGCTTATCAACGGGTCGGGACGCTTGTCAACTTTTATTCATGATCTAAGAAGCAATAGAAGATTTGGATACTTTTGTTTTATTGTTTCATATTATTTCAAAAATGTTGTAGAGCACATTTTTAATAAAAATGATTTATTTCCCTTATTTTTAAAATATCCTTTGTAATATATAATAACGATATTATATAATATTATATAATA
>NW_017259325.1:1398079-1404753 GCF_001594045.1 Atta colombica
CTGTGTTTATTTGAAGATGAAAATTTTAATACCAAATTATAGAAGATAATTTTTGAATTATAAGCCTAAAATTTGCAATGTAAAATTTACAACATAAAGTCAAAAGCTAATTGTTTTCTCTCATGTTAATATTGATAATCTAAAGATTACAAAATATTAAGATAATTATGCAAAAATTATTAATATTTCTAATTACTGATATGACTTATAATATCAAAACATTATTATAACCTCGACATTTTAATTAGAATTTTCGTCTCAAAATGATCTCAGGACTCTGTCCTTGTGTTTTTTACAGGACACCCTATATATAGGATATATATGTACATATATATATATATATATATATATATATATATATGTGTAATATCATAAATAAAAAATTATATAGACACATATTACGTTGCAAAATGTTAGCAATTTGAGACCAAATTGGCAGCAAACTCCATCAGATTTTGACTACAAAACCACGGCCATCTGTGTCCGTATTTGGCTATGGATTTCGGCAAAGTCTGTTGATAGGCTATGCCAACAAATTGATAGTAGAAACTGAGCAAGCAGGGTCTGTTCGAATCAGACCCTGCTCTCAATCTGCTCTCAATCTGCCATCAGGTTATGTAAGACTTTGCTCGGTTTCTACTATCAATCTGCTGGCATAGCATATCTAGTAGGTTTTGTTATATTTCTGGCAGCAATTTGCTGATAATGTCAGATAATAAATTCTACATACAATTTGGTGCCTTTCTGCAATCAAAAATTGGTAACAGGCTCTGTTTAAAATCTGTCTTCGCAGGCTTTGCTATCAGAATTAATTAATTATATGATTTAATTTTCTTTTTCTTTTCTTAAATCATAAAATTAATAATTAAATATTCAATTCATCAAATTGTGATAAAAAATTATGTTACTATTTTGTATAAAAAATATACATGAGAAAATCGCTCGATTAATACTTTACTTTCTTCATTTACTTGTAAACCTTTTTCTTCTATTTCTTTTCAAAGATCAAAGATGTTAGTACATATTTATCTCAAAAACACAGAAATTATGCTTATAGATCGGGAAAAAATATTTCATATATATAATTATATATAGTTATATATAGTTATATAAAATTATATAAAATTACATACAATTATATAAAAAATGGACATACTTTATATATAATTATATATGAAATATGTCTACGTATACAGCAAACTAGAATGGATTAAAATGAATTGAAATGGATTCAGATTTTCAAAAATATTGATTCACGATGTTAAAATGAATGCTTTTCAATCCTGAATGTTCTAATTTTTATTCATTTATAGGAATTGCAGCATAATTGGAGCATATCTCTATCCCTTTCAATCTAAAAATAATATTAGCTTTTTCTGTGAATACTACTCAACTCAAAATTTTGAATAGGAAATGCAGTTTTTCAATTGCATCTCATTTCAAAATACACAATCGAGTTCCAAAAATTCAGATTTTCCAATTGAATCTAATTGAACCCAATTAAATCCAAAAAAAGTATACGCTATTTAAAATACGCATTCGGATAGAAAAAAATTTTAATCCATTTTAATCCATTCTCGTTTATTAGGTACATGTAACATTTTTCCCGGGAGATACGTTTTACGTTTATAAAATATTATTTGTTCTTGTTTAATTTTTAACAACAAAGATGAATTGATGTTTATTGCTGCTTATTGATGCTTTGAGTGTGAAAATGGAATGCATTTGCAGTGTTTAGCTATTAACCCGGATGTAGACGCGCGACAAGACGATTTTTATGACGTCTGTTAATTTCAGCGTCGACGCTCAGGAGGTCGATTGTGCATCTTGAAATGAAATGAAAATTACAAAAGTGAACAAATTCACTAGAATATTCATAATTTAATTGATCAATACATAGTAATCATTGCTCACTTTTATAATTTTCATTTCATTTCAAAATACACAATCGAGTCCCAAAAGTTCAGATTTTTTAACTTTTGAGCGTTGTATTGTAGATAAAATAGATTTAACAATTCTTCAAATTCAGTTGCAGACATACGAAAATAATTTATAAATCATAGATCGTCTAAACACAAAATAAAAAATATAGCTTGATGAAAATTCATGTACTGCATGATTCTGATAAATGTCAGCAATCCAGTATTTCTTTTTTTATATTTCCTTTTTTCATTTTCTTTAGTTGCGGCTGTCACGGCAGTTGCTGCTGCTAAAAATCTTGTTAGATTTGATTTTGAAAATTGATTTTTACACATTCTACCATATACTCATAATGTTTCATTCAATGGTGAACACATTTATTCGTTTGTTACAACAAATCTTGTTCTTTTTTGACTCACTGAATTTCGACCTCCCCAGCAAACGAGAATGGATTGAAATGAATTAAAATGGATTCAAATTTTCAGAAATATTGATTCACGAATGTTAAAATGAATGCTTTTCAATCCTGAATGCATTTTTATTCATTTATAGGAATTGCATGGAGTATATCTTTATGCCTTTCAATCTAAAAATAATATTAGCTTATTTTTTTGTGCACAACACACACATTGTGAATATTGTTCAAGTCAAAATTTTGAATAAGAAATGCAGTTTTTCAATCCAATTGCATCCAATTGAATCTAATTGAATCCAATTGAATCCAATTAAATCTAAAAAAACTATTCGTTATTTAAAGTACGCATTCGGATAGAAAAAAAATTTCAATCCATTTGAATCCATTCTCGTTTGCTGGATCTTCAAATTTACTTAGTTAGTACTTGAGATATAACCTATTCTCCACGCGAATTATAAAGACATGAAGCGTGAAATCTTTTTCATTTGAGCGTCAAAATAATAATCGGCGTCATTTATAATAATCTAACCTTACTCTCATCTCAATTTAAGTATCAACGCGTCAACTGACACTCATGAAAAAGCACCTTTCAATGTAAATTGAGTGTAACATAGTCGATGGCAACACATCGGAAACAGAAAATAACAAGCCAATCAGAACTCTATTATATATAATAGGGATATAATATCGAACTTACACCAGAACTCAGAGCTTGGACGGCTTATTATTCCCTATTGCCTGTGCCCATTGTGTTTAAGCCTTTACAATGAGCGCTCACTCAACTGTAGAATCCACTGAATGCAGCCATGACGCACTCTCTATTCTGCAATTCTATTATGCACCGTGTGATTTTCATCTTAATGTTGACCAGCGCGATGTTTAGGAGTTTATAATATCCGATCAGAATTATTTCGGAATTATTTTTCCTCTAATTTCTTTAAACAATACAAGAAAAATGTAGGAAATAATTGAATTATTTTGATCGGAATCCATTCCAAGCAATTTCATAATACGCCCAGAAATATCGAAATACTAGAGAGACTGACGATAGCGTTTGACAGAACTTCCAGGAGACCTATTCTTGAAAAGTATACGAAAAACTAGAGAAATGCTATGGCATATGTAATGCATACTATAGTATTTCCCTAGTTTTTTGTATGAGATACTTTTCGAGAATAGGAGCCTAGAGCGCTGTAGTGCCTTCAATCGAGAGGCCTGTTCTTTTTGGCTGAACTTTTGCATCAGTCTTCTTTTTTTTCTCCTGAAAAGAAAAGAAAGATGAATTATTCAGCAAAAGTTCAGCCAAAAGAATGGGCCTTATATTTTGCTCAATTACATGATTTTTATATAAGTAATTATAACTATATATGGATGACTCACAAACCTTTTTAATGATACTTCAAAACTTTTCATATGAAATACATACATTTTAGAATAGTAAGGGTCCATCTCACCAACTTCGATTAACCTTAATCGGTTGATTGTTACATTGAACTGACCAATTGCATTTGCTGTTCAACAGAATTGACCAATCATGGTTGATACTTAATCGACCGATTAAGTTAATTGAAGTTAATGAAACCGGCCTTAATTCTTTTTACCCGGTACTTGTTCAGTCAAATATACTGAGGAGCAAAAATAAGCTTATATTTCAGTGTAAGTTGGTGTAGACGAATGCTTTACCCGTGGGTTATTGTGATAGGTGAGATGATACACTTGCCAACTTGATACCAACTTATACCGAAGTACACTGCAGTACATTAATTCGCTGAGTCGTAGAGTCTAATATATGAGAGAAACGACACCGGTGTCGCAATTTCTGATTGGTGATATCCCTTACCTAATTAGCCATATTGTGCCCACAGTGGAAAACTAACATGTTTTCTTTTTATAATTGTCTAGTACATACACATATCTAAAATAGGTACAATATATTGTTTACCGTTTACCTTTTTATGTAACATTTGTAATTGCATTACACTTAATTGCATTATTTAACAAGAAAACACAATATTAATACTTGCTTAACCTCATCCTGATGGAGTTCATAATTCTTATAACTGAATAAATGGAATGACGAAACTGGTCAATGGAGCGGGACAAACATGGTGGTGCTGAACATATGTTAGTGAGGATGAATGTCGTTTCTCTCATATATAGGACTCTAGAGGTTTGTCGCGTCACAAGCTCCAACATGCTCTTACCACAGCTCCTACTCACTTTATCAAGTGCGTTGGAATGAGTAGAAGAGCTGGTAGAAGCATATTACATGTTGGAGCATGTGACGCGAACAAACCTTAGATCATAGTAGGAGTCAGATTTATCGACATTTATTTTTTACTTAAATACTATTTATAGAAAAATTGCAAGAGACAAAAATCATTTATTTTCTTCTCATAAAACTTTAAGTATTTTTTCAGAATTTTTAATAAACTTTTTAATACTGCATTTTCGTATTTTTAATAAGTCACGCTGCTATTATGACCCAGCGAATTAATACACTGTACTACAAGCTCCTCAGTGTACATAAGGTTTGTTCGCACGCTCCAACATGCTCCTACTCAGTCTATCAAGTGCGTTGGAATAAATAAGTATGCTATGGTAAGAGCATATTACAACATTGGAGCATGCGAACAAACCTATACATACATATCCAAAATTTTGCTGCCGTAACATGCAGCGCATGAAAAGTCAGCTTAAAGTGAATCCTAGGAAGTTTCATGTGTGGCGCGCGTGTAGCATACTTGCGCGCGCATATCTGTTCTCCGTGATTCTAATCATCTAGTATGTTACTCGCGTCGCGCACTCTTCCGTTCGCGTTGGGGATTCCATTCGTTTATCTGTGTATGTGACATTTTTTTCCACGGACCGTTCGCGCTGTTCCAACATGTTTACCTGGTTGTACCGCCCTTATCATGATAACCAGCAATCCGTCGTCGATTCCATCATGATATTCACGTCGCCTTATCGACAGCATTAATTCTCAGGTACGTGAACCACAGACAGTGCCGAGTTCCGCGGTACCCCGCCAACGCGAATGGCAAATGACGGCGCGCCCTGACGAGAATCTGTTTACGTAGTAATGGCGAATGTGCTTACTCCTCGTCACCGTCGCGACGCCTTCCTTCATCTTCCGTACTTTTTCCATTTGGAGGAAAACGACGAGTCTGGTTAGAGCAGCGGTAGTGGGGTGAAGAACGGGGGAATTACTATAAAATTTCAATTTTTACTTTTTTTTATTGTGAATTGGATATATAATTGTTAAATAATTGTTAAATAATTTATCTTTAATTTTAGAGATTAAAAAAAATGTACATTTTGATAAAATCTATTCAATTTCGTTATCACTATTCTGACAAGATGTTTTGTGGCAGTTGTACAATAGTAGTGTGAAAAGGATCTTATTATCAAAGTATTGCTGAATTCTTTTAGTTTTGTTTTATAGATTATTATTCTGATTCTAATTTATTCAAGAGTCAAAGTATTACTAAGTTTTTTATAATTAAAAGCTAAATACCTTTGTTTTTCATAGCTGGAAACAGAATTTTTATAATGATACATAATTTTTAGCTTTGCAAAACAAAAATAGAGAGAGAGAGAGAGAGAGAGAGAGAGAAAGAGAGAGAAAGAGAGTATCATGGATGATGAAGTTCGACTTGAAGGCGAAGAGGAGATGGAGCTGGATGAGGCTTCTGATGGCGAAGATGAAGATGAAGAAACAACGGGCATCCCTATATCTCCAGCTAACTCGGATCAATTGCTTGGACAGACAACACCAACCACTGGTAGTAGTAATTATATTTTAAACATCCTCTTTGTTATTTTTAGAAAAATAATATGCATGTTGCAATCGCGATTATAATATTTATAAAGTAATATAAACATAATTATTTAATTTACTAAAATATTAGAAGTAGAGTATTAAGTTAAACAAAGAATAAAATAATACAAAAATTACAAAGAAAATTTTAAGTTTCTACAAAGGAATGTATGTATGTAATAATAGTTAATACTATATTTAATTAATTTATTATTATTTATATTAATTTATCTTTGAAAATTTATTTCTTTTAAAAAATCTAGTTACATCAGATGAGGCTTTTCATGATCCACTGCGGTACCCAAAGTTTTCATTACCTGGTGGTAAACCTTTGAATATTCGCCGTGGACCTGGCAGACCTCGGAAAGAACGACCTTTTGGTCTAACTCGTGGAGGAGGCACAAAAAGATCTTTTGGAAGGGGTAGCGCCAGAGGCAAAGGGTTTGTTCAGTCATTGTAATTATTATTTAATATACACACAATGGGTGCTTATTTACATATGCATATATATATATATAT
>NW_017259325.1:1404772-1406080 GCF_001594045.1 Atta colombica
ATATATATATATATATGATATGTGTATATACTATGATTATGTTGTATATCCATAAATATGTGTATATATAAAATTACGTTTTTAATGGAGCATTTACGAATTATTTGATGTTATTTTTTAATATTTTATTATTTATTTCCATAGATTTGGATACACAAGAGGTGTACCGCGTCGTACCAAAAGTAAAGATGATGACACACACTCGGAATCACCAAGTCCTTTGCGTATTACTGGGATGGATGATACTGGTCCTGATGGTAGTAGTGAATTAGTGGGAAACTCGATTGAGAGATCGATGCCGGCGCCCGAAGAACCCCCTTATTTTCCTGAACAATGGTAAGATAATTCTTCATAATTTTTATTTTATACTTAAAACGAGTTTTAGTAATTGAATATGTAAAATATTGTAAAATGATTTACATACACGATAGAATTTTAAAAATATTTTTTGTATTTCATAAAATAATTATTTCGATGATTAAATAAAAAAGAAATGAAATACTAAAACAAAAAGCAAATGTAAGTCTTTTGAACGATATTAAATATTATAATAATAAAAATTTCTAGGCCGGGCAAAGTATGTGCGTTATGCAATTTAGGCGAGAGAAGTCAGTTGGGACAAGGTGAACTTTTACGTCTGACATGTCCACCGGGTTTTACTCCTGAAAAGCCGACAAACCGCGATGAAACAGGTAGCGACCATCTTGTCAATGTCGCTGTTGCAGGAGATAAAAGTCCGCGTGCTACTGGACCTGGAATTGCTGTTACCTGTCGTAGACAAAAAAGTCTAGCCAAATGCAGGTAAAAATATATTACAAATTCTCAAAATATATTACTAATTCTCTAGCAAATTCATAAAGTGTGCTTATTAACTTATATAGAAATAAACAATTAAAATGTATTAAAATTTATGTCTGTATATTAAAATTATTTTTTACAGGAATACTAGTCTAACTAATTTCACGGAACCAGTGGAAGAATTGACAATCGTAGGTTATTTGGAGGAACCAGAAGTCGGGATTTTGTTTGATTCCTCAACCGGTCATTACTATGTTCATCAATCATGTATTATCTGGTCTAGCAACAATCAAGTTTTACTACCAGAATTGGCATGTCGTGCTGTTTTACAAGCTTCCTCTAGACGATGCGCCTATTGCTCGCATTATGGTGCTGGAATTTCTTGCAAAGTAAGCTGTAGTTTAGCTATATATTATATTATATATTACTATATATATTATATATTATTATACATACTATATAATTATATATACTATATATTACAGTCAGTGATATAAAGATTTTTATATG
>NW_017259325.1:1406180-1416394 GCF_001594045.1 Atta colombica
GATATTTGACAGGTAACCTCGTGCAATCGTTATTTTCATTTTCCGTGTGCTGCGGCCAGCAGTTGCTTTCAAGACAGTAAGAACTTGGCCCTTTTCTGCAGTCAGCATCTTGGCCAAGTTCCACTTTTATGTAAGTTTCTGATTTTTAAATTTTCTAATCTTTTTTTAATACTTGAAAATGAAGTAAAAGTAAGAAAGAAAGAAATTTTAAAGTTTAAATTCTATATATTTTTTACAGGTAAAGAAAATTATTATATTATTATATAAGAAAATTATTTTTATAATTAATATAATGGTGAATTTATGCGAATTTTATTATATAAGTGCGAATTTGCGAATATTTTTTACAATTTTGAACTTTCACTCCTATAAAAAATATGAGAATTTGTCCTCTGTCGTTTCTCAAAGAAAAAATTTTGGACGGAAGTACTACTCATAAAAATTTTGGACGGAAGTACAAATAGGATTGTCTAAATTTTGTTTTAAATGCGTTTTATGTATATAGTGAGTAAATATATTGCCATAATTTACTCGATAGCATGCGTGCTTATACATACGCATTTGTTACCTGATATATTCTCAAAACCAAATAATTTTTATCTAAATATTTTTAGTTATGGAGCTTACTTGTAAGAGATAAAATTTTGTAAATATTTTAACTATTTGATTTTTAAAGAAGTTAATCAAATGCATAATAATTTTACATTTATAGTATGTGGAGAAGTTACTTGCGTTCAATGTTATGGAATGGGCGATGTCTCGAATCTAGTGATGTGCTCCGTGTGCGGCCAACACTATCATGGCAGTTGTGTGGGTTTGGCATTATTACCTGGGGTGCGTGCTGGATGGCAGTGCGTGTCTTGCCGTGTATGTCAAGTCTGTCGGCAACCCGAAGATGTTTCAAAGGTTATAAAAATTCAAATAAATACAGAACGAATAGAGAAATGAAAAATGAAACTTAATCATAAAATATAATATAAAGTTTGATTTCGTTGTGATACTATTCGAGTAGTCAGCAATTTTTTGTTAAGTTGAAAAATTGTTTTCCCCTTTTCCGAAAAACTTAATTTTTTTAGTTGTATCACTTATGAAGGAACCATACGCACACACACACACACACACACACACACACACACACACACACACACACACACACACACACACACACACATATCTTCTCTTTTGATTTTTATAAAACAAGATTTTTGTTATAGGTAATGCTATGTGAACGATGTGACAAGGCTTATCATCCCGGTTGTTTGCGACCAATTGTCACTTCTATTCCAAAATATGGCTGGAAGTGCAAATGTTGTCGCGTGTGCACTGATTGTGGTTCACGCACTCCTGGAGCTGGACTATCTTCTAGATGGCATTCTCATTATACCGTCTGTGATTCATGCTATCAGCAGCGTAATAAGGGTTTCTCTTGTCCACTTTGTAGAAAGGCATATAGGTAATCAAGATATTTCTTTTGCAAAATTTTTATATTACATAAATAAATAATTATAATATTTTGTTGAACTCAAATAAAATATGATTAATTTTTGTAGAATTTTGTAGAATTTTTATAACCATTTGTTAATTATATATTTTATTGATTTTGACATTATCATTTTCAAAGCTTTGATTCAAGTATATGAGGATTTATATATATTTATATTTATTGTTATTGTATGTATTATATTGTTATTGTATGTATTTTTATTATGTTTTTATTTATTTATTATATATTGCTTTTTTCTCTTTGCAGAGCTGCGGCATATCGTGAAATGGTCCAATGTCATGGTTGCAAGAAATTCGTGCATGGCACATGCGATCCCGAAGCGGATCCGCTTACTTATCAGCAACGTAAAGAAGCGAAGCCAGATTACGAATATGTTTGTCTGCATTGTAAGAGCATCGCCATGGTAGCCAGACGGAAGGACAGTATTGATGAAGGCGATTTAAGTCTAAGTGCTTCGCAAGAAAGTCTCGATGGTGAATCTTCTGAATTAGATTATCCAAGTGGTTGTTCCGAAGAAGCGCTTTATTCGGTCGGATTAGGGAAAGGGAAACCGTTCTGTGCCACAAAGATTGCAAAGAAAAGATTGGGGATTAGCGGCGGAGTTATTGGTAGGCCCAAAGGTATTGGAAAACTGGGTTATCAAAAGAGACAAAAGATGACAGAATTTGGAAGAAAGAGAGGGCCCAAAGGAAAAATGAGAGGATTTTATGGACTACCAGAAGTGGGTTTGCAGGTATGTGGTGGTCCAAAATGATTTTTAATGTGTATTTTTACACTTACAAAGAATGTTATTTATTAATTTCATATTTTATTTTTTATTTTGGTATTAATAAATAAATTTTTTAATTAAAAGAATTGTTTTTGACGAAATCGAGGTAAATATTGAGATGGAGGGAGCCAGCAACATATGTTGTCAAGATCATGACCCTGATCTCCAACAGGTTTTAGCCATCGCTCATTATTCGTTAAAAAGTTATTAACAGTCAAAATTAGTAATTATTTTCCTGCTTTACATGAGTAAATCAGATAACTTTAAACAGGGAGAGAGATATGAAGTGGACGAATTCAAGGAATACAACTTTCCGTGCGACGTGACTTTCATCCCAACTCTCTCCCTGCCAAGAGGCGCGCAACTTTCTACGCGAAGCGACTTTCACTCCACTCCATCCCCTTCCCCTGCCAAAGGGCGCGCGACTTTCCATGCGAAGTGATTTTTCATCCCTCCTTCCTTCTTGCAAGAGACTGGGTGACTTTCCACGCGACAACATATGTGAAGGTCAAGGTAATCGGCGCTGGACTCCCTCCATCTCAATATTTACCAAAATCGATTTGTTAGTGTACACATATATATGTTTTCTTTGACTTTTATTTGTTTCTTTTGTAGTTTATTAATTGATACATATATATATGTGTATATGCATAGATTAGTAATGTATCGGATCGTAAAATTGCTGGTAGAAAGAATGTGATATTGGATATCCAGTCAATCTATTGGTCAAAATTCGGTAGGGTAATCCAATCGGATACCGGATATTTCTAGTTATTTGGTACAATTTTTCCATTCTAACAGCGAATTCGATTGAATGCATTTAATGCGCACTGGAGTACATTAAAGCCATTTTATACAAATTGACGTAAAAATGTGTGTTTAATATAAATATAAAAACGGATTACACCATAAAATTCTTAATATATTTTATTGCTGTTGTGTAAAAGTTTCTATTTTATAATTCTATTTTTATAATATGTTTCTATTTTATAATTCGAAATATTTGCACTTTATTATTACGCAGATTAAATTAGTGCATAATGGTTTTAATGTGCACTAGCACGCATTAGTACGTCCAACCGAATTCGCTATAGAAAAAAAAAAAAAAGAAAGAAAGAAGGAAAGTAAGAGAAAAATAGCAATAATAATTTTCATTATCTCCTCAACGTGAAAAGAAAAGGAGGAAAGATGAACTGTGCAAGAAATTCAGTTGAAAAGAATAGAATTCTGCATCAATAACTTTCAATATAAAATTTTAGTCAGATATACAGAGTATTTCAAAAATAGTTGGCCAAACTTTAAAAGCATATTCCACTCATTGTAAGAATATAAAAGTATAAACATGGGTTTGGAAACGCTTCCTTTCCAAGTTATAAACATTTTTTTATTTTATACTTATATCTACATTTTATTATTTTATACTTATATCTGTATTTTCATCACAGAAATTGCTGGAAATGATTTCCTTCCGCATCGATGCATGCTTCGCATCACATGGATTGTCAACATTTAAAAATTCTTAAGAATATTCCGTATTTTATCATACGCAGCGATAATATAATATGATTTCGGAATACTTCCGGAGTATTTCGATGTTAGAATAAGCTGCCATATTGATTAATACTGTCTTTACTCTTAAATAAAGACTAATTCCATACAGACCTATTTAATAACTTTTTGTTTACTTTAGAAGGTGAATAGAGAAGTACAATTCATGAAATGTCGAAGCAAGGCATGTCGTCCGATGTACAATAAATACGTACAATTTAAATAAGAAATGTTTATAATTTGGAAAGGAAGCATTTCCGAACATGTTTATATTTTTTTCATCCTTATAATGAGTGGAATATCTCTTAAAGTTTGGCCAACTATTTCTGAAACATTTTGTATATATATTGCCAGTATTAATAATATCCGACTATCCGGTCAGATAGTAAGCCTAGGTGCTGAATACTTCCCGAATACTTTCCGGTACATTTCTATAAACAGAGTTTGTCTGGTAATGACCTATTTTGGACGGACTAAATTGAATCGAAAAATATTATTTCGTAATTTTTGCAATAATTAATGAGATATTAATTTCAAATTAGTTAATTTTATTTCTTTTTATAAGAATATCATCTGATAGTTTTAGTATAATATATCTTGTATAATAACTGGATCTATAATTTTCTCTGTAACTTAAATAAATTAATTCTTCTTTAATGCAGAGTCCGAATCCAGATTCATCCCAATCGAAGGAAGAAGAACAACTTGGAGGTGAGAACAGATTGATCTTGTGCTCGGCCAAAGATAAATTTGTTCTTACACAGGATATTTGTGTGATGTGTGGCTCGATTGGTATGGATCAGGAAGGTTGTTTGATTGCATGTGTACAATGCGGTCAGTGTTATCATCCATATTGCGCTGGCGTTAAGATTACTAAAGTCATCTTGCAAAAGGGTTGGCGATGTCTCGATTGTACTGTTTGCGAAGGTATTGAAAAATTAAAATACATATATATTTTAATTTCTAAAATGTTTGCTGTAGTATTGGTTTCATAAGTGAAAATAAGTGAAAAAAATAAATAATTATATAGTTGAAAAATAAAAGTTTACTTAATTAATTTTTTAACGTAAGTTATTGTTGAAATAAAATTCATTATATTATTATTTAATATCTAAAAATAGAGTCTAATATATTATGAATTAAAAAGCATTAAAAGCGTTAGTATATAACTTAAGATGCAGTGGTAAAAAAATTAATAGAATTATAAAATATCTTGCCAAATAATTTTATTGATTTTTATTATTTTTTAACGTTA
Organism: Atta colombica; assembly: GCF_001594045.1. Lineage (NCBI taxonomy): Eukaryota > Metazoa > Arthropoda > Insecta > Hymenoptera > Formicidae > Atta > Atta colombica. The sequence goes on from NW_017259325.1 coordinate 1,411,257, forward strand.
TGTAACCGAGAAATTTTTAATGAGTTGAAAAAATTTTATTAGATATTCTAGTATTAAGTAGTTAATAGAATATTTTGTTTTGAAGGCTGTGGTGAACGAAATGATGAAGCTCGCTTGATTCTTTGTGACGACTGCGATATCAGCTATCACATTTATTGTATGGATCCACCTTTAGATTATGTACCGCACGGTACATGGAAGTGCAAATGGTGTGCGCAATGTCAGACTTGTGGTTCTAACGATCCTGGTTTTAATTCATCCTGGCAAAAAAGTTACACTCAATGCGGACCCTGTGCTTCTCACACCGCTTGCGTAGCTTGTCAAGAAGCTTATCAGGAGGGTGATCTCATTATTCAATGCGTCCAATGCGAAAGATGGCTTCACTGCGGTTGTGATTCAATTAAAAGCGAAGCTGATGCCGAACGCTGTGCCGAGGAAGGTTACGTTTGTCTTCTTTGTCGTCCTAGAGATATTCCCCCTCCTCATCTTCTCTCTAAACCTTCCTCGAAATTCACTCGGTCATCTTCTCCACCTCAAAATCGAAATACAGAATTATTTAAAACTTCCTCGCAACAATATATAATGGAAGGAGTATATCTTTCTGAAGTAGGGATGAATCATATCAAATCTTTAACCGCAGAACATCAGCAAACAAGAAAAAAGAAAAGAAAACAACCTCAAATGATGGATAAAGAAGCAGATATAATGGCGACTATTGAATCTGTCGTTGCTGGAGGAAGTTTAGACAATTCTTTAGAGGAAAATAACAAATTGGAATTGATGGATGTCAAAGATGAACCAGAAACAGTGCTGAAAGAAGGTATGGTATGGAACCAACCTCCTCCAGAAGGCTTTAGCATTTGCACTTCAGAAAATGGACTTCCTGTTTTACGAAGAAAACGTCAAAGAAATCTGCAAAAATTAGGTATTGGAGGATTTAGTGTAAGATTGAGAACCAGAAAAGACAAAGAAGAAGAAGGAGATGCTGAAAAACCTGGAGAATCTTCAATCATAGGAATGGGAGACGATAAACCCCGAAGGAAACCTCAGAGAAGAAAGCCAAAACCAAAACTGGCGGAATATTTTCCTATTTATATGCAAGAAGCGTTTTTTGGCAAGAATTTAATGGATACAACGAAAGAAAAAGATCTTGAAAGCAGCAGTGAATCTGAGGAAGAACATAAAATTCCTGAAAATGCCAATACAATTCAATTATCTCAAGATGAATTGAAAGTAATGGAACAAGTCAAAGCGAAGCAAGAAAAAGACGATGAAAAGATTGCTCCTGAGCAAATCAAAAGAGAAGAAATCGTGGAAGATGATGGAAGTGATACTGAAGCACTTGGAGATATTTTACCTATTTCCGGAGATTTATTGGATAGCGATTTAGTAAATACAATAATGAACGAAAACGATGAGGACTTAGCTAAAGCGAGCGAAGCATTGGATGAGTTGGATGATGCTCAAGGTGGAAGTAAAGATGAATTGACGGATATCTTAAGTCCACATTTTAATTTGGAGTCGATGGTCAGAGACACTGGTAAGCTCTTTTCAAGTAAACATTAAATATTTTGTCGTAGTGTATAGATAATAGAATATTACTTTATTAATGATGTTAAGATAATAGAATATTATTTTATTAAAATTTTAATATTGTTTTAGTAGAAAGTATTATATTAAATATAGTTAGCTAAATATAAAATTGAACACATGTTTTTTTAAGGCTTACCTAATATGGACAGTAAAGACATCGAGGAAATATTTAAAGGCGTTCTGACTGATGAATCTCAAGAGTCTCAGGAATCATCGGTGTTCTCTGTCCAAGCTCAGACTTCGCATCCTTCATCATCTACTACTCCTCTAGTATCACCCTCTCCTCATCCTGGTAAATACATGCTAAAAATAATATACAAGGTATTTTACGTGTAGACATCATTTCAGAAATGAATTCAGGACGTAGAGAAATATCTGTAACTTGGAAACGAGGATAGTACAAATATAGATAATACAAATGTTTATAGGAACTTTCTATGTTATTTTTACGTCCTGAATTTATTTCTGAAGTTATTCTTACATGTTATGAAATATACCTTGTATGTATGTATAATTAAATGAAATAATAATTATATATTATAATAATATTATTAACAACGTTAAATCAAAATTTAAATAAAAATAAAAATGACAAAATTACAATAATTATTAAAAAAAAAATGTAAGAGAATTGAATTGATTAAGTAATATTGGATGCATTCAGAACGACAACCGTTTACTGAGCGCTCAGTGAGTTCTTTCATTTGATTGGCATATTCTATTGGCATAGATCAATATTAGATCAATCAGATGAAAAAACTCTAAACTGCTCTGAATGCATCCATTATTCATGTTATAAATTTGTGAACTAACTGTTCATTAGCAATGTTAAATTTTCACCTTTTGTCTGCAACTTGAGTTTCCGAATTTTAATGCAGATTTTTATATTGTTTCGGACTGTAAAAGTCTGAAAAAATTTTTACACATTTGTGCAATCTTTAATAATGAATTATTGGATTGTAGTTTACTTATTTTTTCTACGTTTAAATTTATCTACCGGAAATCATAATTAAAAAATTAGCTGTGCTTTTAAAATATAACTTTGCCAATATAGAACTAAAATATGTCCTAAGATAATATTTGAGTATGCAAGTTTTTGAATATCTTGATATATCAGTTTTGTTGTGTTTTTGTGTTATCGAAATAAACTGAATTATATATTCATTTTATATAATAAGAAAATAAGAAAATTAATTTATACAAATATTAGAAGTAGATTATTTTATTTCTTATAATTTTTATTTTATATTTTATGTTATTGATTATCAATTATTTTATAGGTATTCAAACAGCAATATTAGCAAGACCTCAAGTACCTGGTGCTCTACCTTCGGTTGGCCAATCAAACTTAAATTCTCCTATGAGTTTTCCACCACCTTCACCATATCACTCTGAATATAGCAAGTAAGAATAAATATATTTTGAAAATAATATCAAAATTAAATTGATTTCAAAACTGTATGTATATGTGCACACATTGCTATTAATTTTAATTCCTATATAATTTTAATTTTTTAATTTTTTTAGTAGTCCACAGTTTAGTCCAGCATTTTCGGAGCCTCCTAGTCCATGGGTGAATCCCGAAGATGAAGGAAATGCTCCAATAGGCAATGTTACCATTTCATACAACCAAAAAAGCAATCTAAAGATGGAAGCTGATGAAGCATTGGGTACTGCAGCGACAATATCCTCGGTTCTCTATGCTAATATCAATCATCCTGAATGGAAAACTGATTTTCCAGGTAAGAATACGTTTTTTAATTAAGGATTTTAAATATTTTATCTTTGAGAATTGTTATTTTTATTAAAATCCTTTAATCTATTGATTCTTTTATCTATTGATTCTGCCAAATTAAATTTCAATATTATATCTGATTTAAAATATTGTTATTTTAATGAATATTTTTATTTTATAAAGTATGGGCCGAGAGATGTAAACAAATTCTGAAGAAATGGCGAGCACTTCCAACTGATAAGAAAGCTCCATATTTGACTCAGGCTCGAGATAATCGTGCTGCAGTTCGCATGAAAAAAACACAACAGGTAATTAATATATGCGCAGAAACAAGAAAAACGGATTTTAATTATCGCCTTTACTTCTCTATTAATTCTTTAATTAGAATTTATGACTGAGAGAAGCGATAATTTATTGGGATAGCCAGTATTTCTAGACGTTCTTCATTGGGATTTTTGTTCTCGAGCGTGTTTTGTGCTAACATTCAAGTGGAACTAACAGCTCGATAGTCCTGTGTGTCGTAAACTACATTTCTATTGTGAACTTCAGGATTTTTACTGGTTTCTTAAAATTAAATAATGTCCATTTTTTACGATTGGATGTCCCAATTATTTGTTTTGACAGATTTAAAGATAAAATAATAATTGAAAATAATTTAAATTAATTAGATAATCAAAATAATTTTTGAAAATGAATAAAGTGGATTTCGTTCCACATTTATGCATTAACTTTAGAAACGTGTAAATATGAATTTTATTATGAATGAATGAATGAAATAAGAAAAAGAGAGAGAGAGAGAGAGAAAGAGAGAGAGAGAGAGAGAGAGAGAGAGAGAGAGAGAGAGAGAGAGAGAGAGATCAGCCATTATAGAATGATGAAATTTGTTTACAATATTAGAAATAATTACACTTAAAAAAAAACATCTTGGAAGATAATGAAATTTATAAGGAAGAAAAATCTCGAAAAAAAATTTTAATTTAATTTATTATGATGTAAAATATTCCAAATTATAATTAAATTTTTATCTGTATCTAGTTTCGGCATATTATATATAGGAAATATTTTAAGCTGTTAAATATAATACAAATAGGTTCTACTCACGCTCGAAGATAAGTAGAATTAAACGTGAACAAGTCTCTAAATAATGGGCTCAAATGAGGTGAAGAGGAATTTTTCATTTGAAATTTTTCGTCTCTTTTATGCATAAAAATTAAAAATAGAAATATTTATAAAAATATTTCCAAGTATATACAAAGTTCTAAAAAAAAGAATAGTATTACATAAAAATAGAATATCTCAAGTTTTAATAATTAAAATATGCCAATATGTTTTATGAATCAAATTAAAAAAAAAATGTTATGAATATGTATTTAAAGAAGCTTTATTTAAAAGTTATATAAACATTTTTTTATCCACAAAATTAGTACAAATTGGGTATTAAAATCAGAATATATATAAACATCTGGAACCTAAATCCAATTATAGAATCCATTTATAGATCTGCATGTGTTTGATGTAGATCTACAAATTATCAATTTATCAATTTATAATCTGTAAATCTATCGATTCATAAGTGTAGATGAATGGAATCTTGTTACCCATTCTTGTTTCGTTGTTTTATAAATTAGATATGTATAATATTTAAAATCACAATCAATATAACATACTATTTAGATATATCCAATAAGAATCCTCGTAAATTCACATAGATCCATAAAAGTCCAGAAAATCCATACACATATATATATATGTGTGTGTGTGTGTGTGTGTATGTATATGTATATATATATATATATACATACACAAATAA
>NW_017259325.1:1416729-1418756 GCF_001594045.1 Atta colombica
ATGTATATATATATATATATATATATATATATATATGTGTGTGTGATAGAATTTAAAAATGAAATAATATTATAAAATATGTTCTATAAGATTTATGCGAAACATCCTCATGTGTATATCGCATCGTGTGATTGCGAACCGCTCGGTGTTAATCCGACAGCTCTCCAAGGAGACACCACCACCAAGCACCACCAACACTATCATCACAACCAATATAACCACCACCAATACCACCACCATCAATATGAATACCACTACTACTACCATCACCGCCATGACTACCATCATCACCAAACCCGCCACTATAACGGCTCAACAACAACAGCAGCAGGGAGTGGGTTTGAGGCCCATGGAGAAGCAATCAGGAATGTTGATGACTAGTGGAATGACGTCAACCAGCAACAATCAGCATCAGGAGGTGTGTGGGGTGCAGGGAACCCCGCCCAGCCCCTCCCTCTCCCCTGAAGCTCCTAGAAACCAACAGTCATCCGTCTTGCAATCTTGCACAACACCGGCTTCTTCGTCCTCTTTGTCTTCTTCTGCGTCTTCTTCCTCTTCTTTTTCTCATTGCAATAATTCGGGTGAAGGGCAGCAATCTCTCCAGCAACGTCCACCCCCGATTGTCGTTAACAGCGGCAGCGGGAATAGTAGCATAGATCAGCATCAAATCCGAGTGCTCACTCCGTCCGAGATCATGCGCACCCTTCCGTCCCTCAGCCAGGAGCACTACGATCCCCCACCTCCACCACCACCACCCACTGCAATTGTTCACACTGTGCCTCCCGTACAGAACCATCACCACCACCACCACCACCATCACCACCACCCGAATAACATCATGGTGAGAGCCTTCGTAGTGTTTTCTTGCCTTTCTTTTTGCATCTAATCGAGACTTAGTATTCTTCTTGTATACATGTATATATATATATTATATTTAAAATATTTTTAAGTTAAACGAAGATTTTATTCTTTAAATACGTGTTTCATGCTTTATATTATAGGGCCGTGATTGATGTAAATCACATTATAGTTTTCTTTAGCGTCATTGTCAACATTTGTCTTAAAGAATTTAAAGAGTTTATTTATACACATTTAATTTTTTAATTAGTATTTATTTTCATATTCTTAGATTTTATATGATTGAATTTATTTAATTGAAATATTTTTTTAATATAGAATGCTGAACATATATATACATATATATTTTTTCTGTTAGGTCACCATTGTAATAGAAAGTATTTGGTAGTGTATACTTCTTATTTCTTTTATTCAAAAATATTCCAGTAGCATGTTTAAAAATAGTAGCATATCTTTTCTATCTATCCCGTTATTTATATCCCTATCAATCCTGATTCATGAATCATTATTTATTTCTTATCCTTTAAATCCATTGATATTGCTTATGATTTTTTTATTATTGTGAATGATAAATTAGTACTATATTGCTCTATATCTGGTTATGCAGTAGCTTAGTACTAATTTTATTACTTTCAGATTTTTCCTCCTTATCACGAATATAATTACAAGAATTCATAGAATTAAAAATTTTCTGTTTTTATTTATTTTAAAGTTAAAATGAAAGATATAGCAAACAGATGTAACGAATAAATTATAATCCGAAGAAATAAAAAAAAGAAATTATATAACAATTTATTAAACAAAGACAGGAATTTTTTCTAATTTTTGTGAACTTATAGTTTCTTATATTTTTTTAGAATTATCATAATGTATTAGAACTGTCATGATGTATTTTTTAATTTTTAGTATGTTTATTTTTATGCTATAGACATTCTGAGAAGATATCCTATATTTACCATATTTTCTACAAAAGCAAATACGTAAAATTATTTAAAAATGAAAATTTTAATTTTAAAATATCGAGATTATAAGAATTTTTTAGTAAAAAATGTTATTTACAGAGATAATTTATTATATATATTAATAAAAATAAATAGCATTATGAAATATTGATATTAGAAACGCGAAACACCAAAAGCATCAAAATTGAAGCGTGTCATTGGTTAATA
>NW_017259325.1:1418805-1420864 GCF_001594045.1 Atta colombica
TATATATATGATTTTTTTTATATTCTACTCAGTTGCACTAAATTATATTTATATCTAAGGATATCTTTACTACTTGTTTGTATACAATGCCATAAATTTAAATTTTTATTTTAAAATGCTTATATACAAATATATTAATCCTTAACCGCCTTTTTAATGGCATACCCGGCTTTTCTTTTTCTAATGCTTTTTCAATGCTTTTTCTATTGCTTATAATTTTTGTATTCATACAGGTACATATATTTGCTTGGTACCATTATGCTCCTTAATGTCTACTTTTAAATTAAAAAAATTGTTTACAATGTATTCATTTTTATAAAAGTTATAAGCAATCGAATTTGATTGGGTATGTCATACGCAAGTGTATTTTTGTAGTGTGGCGTTTAAGGGTTAAATAAAAACTTATTAAACTATTTATAATTCTAATATTTCAGATTAAGATTTTTATCTTTAAATGACCTTAGAACTTTAGTATTATTAAAACGGTGTATTACACATATGTATCTGATATGCTCTATATACATATATAATTCTATAATTCTATATATTGTACATAACACACATTTTATTATGATTGTATTTTGTTGTGTAAAATTATTGGAATTATTCAACATTTTGATACGCATGAATGTGGAATCGTCGTATTAATCTTCGGTGAGATTGTGGTGTTTGTAGTTTTTTACTGTGAATAAAGTTTTCTTCAAGTAAACTAATTAATATGCGCGCGCGTGCGTGTATATAAATGTACTAATTATAAATTAATCTCTTTAAATTATGGTGGCTGGTTATACTTGTTTTCGGTGTGTTTGCATATGTACGAGATTTACAGAATTTTGCTAATTATTAGTTTAATTGTGTATTATTGTTGTTACTTTTAATAGTGTTTATGCAATGGTCAAAAGTTTGAAATTATATTTATTTTTCATGTAATGGAAATATATAGAGTTAAGAAAGTTAATATTTATTTCTTAGTTTTCTTTGAATATTTTTTCAGATCTTTGGCCGACATTATATATATGAATATTTTTTATTGGCTGATTGTAATTAGTGCTTTATATTTAACTGTGCTTTATAAGAAAAGGTCATTACATTTAAAAATTTCTTGAATAATTTATATTATTGTAATTATAAAAATATCTTTATAAATTTTAGGTGCATATTTATTAAATTTTGTGCGTTCGTGATTAAGATTAATATTAAATAAAATAAGTTTAATAATATTTAACAAAAAAATATTATAATATAGTAAAATTAAATAAAAATGTAATAAAATAATTTTAATGTTAAATCTAATTTTTTAAATTGTAATTTTTTACTGATGCAATTATTAATTATAGAGGTCTAATAAAAGCAATATATTTTTTATTAAAAATAGTTATGTTAAATGTAATGACCTTCTTCAACAAATAGTTTGAAAATTATGTGTAATTGATCTTCAACAGGAACAGGATAGACTATCAAATAGAGATCGGTCTACTAGAGAAGCTGAGCAGGAAAGGCAATGGAAACAATTGCAAGCATTACGACAACAACAAGCACAATTGCAACAGCAAGTCATCCATGAACAACGCGTACATGGTACATTTATTATATTTAATTTTACCTTAATAGTTTGGAGCATCATTTTGTTATATTTTTTTATATTTTATTTGAGAAAAATCTAAATTTAGTATAAGTTAAAGAAAGTTATCGGAAAATTAAAGATGTATAAAAAGAAATAAAACGATTTTTACAATTTATTATATGATCAAAAACATAAAATTTTAGTTCACTAATTTAATTGATATACTATTATTTCAGATAAATAAAGAAAAATTTTATGTCAATATAATTTAAATCGCAATTATAATATTTTTTTTTTTTTCTGTTAAAGCAATTGCTAGAGTACATAGACAAATCAGTGAAGAAAATGCACCTCAACTAAATAGTGATACTGCACCCGCATTAACGACACAATTACAAGTTTCCACAGCCCAAGTAAGTTTGTTTAATCTTTTTCTATTTTGATTATATATATTGTAATTAATTATATATTAATATATTAATATATTATATTTTT
>NW_017259325.1:1420964-1424238 GCF_001594045.1 Atta colombica
AATATATTCACAAATTGCTTAAAAAATAAAAAATCCAAAATAACATAAAATAAAATAATCTTCTATATATTAGTTTATTAATATTAAATTTAAATTTTGACAGGACACGAATCAACTAACTTCTTTAGCCTCTCCTTCCCGCAGTACTTTCGCTACGCCTTCACTCAAAGCCCCTCGTAGTCTCACACCTCAGTCACCCCATCATCAAACTATGGTACGTCTGCCTGCGCAAGCACCTTGTCGAGTAATACGTCCGGGCTTTCCTCAACCACCGTCTCCCTTCTCACCGCAAGCGCCTCAGTCACCTCATGATTTTCCACAATCCCCGGCTTCCTCTCAACCTTCTCAGGAGTCACATTTCCAACGCTTCGAAGGTAATGTCTCAACTCCTGCATCCCCCTATTCGTCACCACAGACGCCAGGTACACCCCGCACTCCCGTGTTTAATCCTCCGCGACCTCCCGTATATGCTCCTCCTCCTCCTCCTCCTCCCCCTCCTCCTCCTCCTCCTCCTCCTCCATCTGCAACATCGCGAACTCCTGATCCTTACAGCCAGCCACCTGTCACTCCCACATCTGCTCCTGCCGCATCTGGCTATCCATCACCTAGGGGTTCTGAAACTCCTCGAACATCTCAGGAACAAGAAGTGGCTTTTGTACAACAACCGGAAGTCAATAGACAACTGAGGGACTTACTGCAAAGACAACAATTTAGTAAGAAAATTGAAGGAGTAGGTGCCAATTGGGTTCAAGGTTTGTTTTATTCTGTAATTTCTGAATAATGAATATATGTTTATTTTATATTAAGTATACGTATTTGTTGAAATATAAATGAATTAAAATACAATTAAAATTATATTTTCGCACTTCAATTATATTCATAATTCAGATGGACAGAATAATACGGAGAACAATCAGCAACAGTTTGAAACCAGTCATGTGCAGCTTCAACAGCAACACTCTCAAGTACAAAACAATTCTAGTGAAGGCACTTTTAGACATCCACTTCCACCAGGCATTGTTAGGCCTAGAATGCCTATTCAACCCAATGTCTTAATAAGAAATTCCATTGGTATGCATGTAATATTTTTATTCATTTTCAATGTTATAAATATTAATTTTCAATGTTATAAATATTAATTTATTATATTAATTTTCTTGAGCGAAATTCTAGCCTCATTAGTCGTAATTTTTGAACTTTTCTCATTTAAAAACTATCATATTCTCGATATTTTTGTATTAAATTTTTCGTCTTTAAATATATTACAAAGAATCTGTCTGTAAAATATTTACGTCAGTTTTGGGACATCCTGTGTAAATCTTATGTTATATCGTATTTAACTATGCAATACCTACATAAATTATAATAATTGTTGAAATATTCTCTCTAATACTTATTAAAATATTCTTAATCAAATAAAATTAATTAAAAAATATTATTAATTTTTTTTTGTGTGTAAAACCTTTAATTTTTATTAAAATTTTTGTAATATATGAATTCAGGAATAAACTCGCGACATCCTGTAGCAGGAAATATTCAAAATCCAATTGATCATCGTACTAGGACATTACTGCAGAATAGACCCCCAATAGCTACTAATGTACCTGCTCAACAGCATTTCCAAGCAACTCAAAACCTCCAAATACGGATGCCAGCAACGAGAAATGCCATTTCCGAATCTTATGATATTTTGCAACAACAGAGATTTACAGGTAAATTAAAAAAAACTTTTTTACACAAAACGATATTTCGAAAGCAATATATTTTTGAAAGAAATAATTTAGATAAAAATTATTTATTTTTAAAAAGGTGAAAGTAATGATTTCACAAAATTTGATTTTTTTCTATTATTTTCTAAAAATTTAATAAATTAAAAAACAAGGTATTACTAATGTTTAATCGTTTTCAACTGTCGTATTGTAAACATTGATAGTGGAAAAAAAATTACTAATGTATGTCTTAATTGCAGACCGATATCACAATTGCTTGATATTATCTCCCAAAAATTTAAATATGCGTGAGCATTTATATTTTTCTATTATTTAAATTTTCATCTTTTTTTATAGCCTTTTATATAAATTATAATTTAAAATGTTAAAAAGTTCTGATGTTACACAACCATAAAAAATTTACAAAGATTTTAACAAAATGAAAAATCTTTTTTAGACGTGAATCAGACACAGAATCAGCGTGTCGCGCGGACAGCACAGGACAATTTAAATCAAGGTATTCGTATATTGAACACAACTCCAGGAATGGTGCGAGCACCACTCGTTCCCACGACGATGAGCGAGACCGTGGGAGTGGTTACTTCAGAAGCATCTGAGATCCCCGACAATGTAACAGCTGAATTGGAAAAGCTGGAGCAGGAAGGAGCGGGTCCAATGGTTGAAGTCGAAGGAGTCAGTGCAATATTGGGAGATCTGGCAGATGATGATGACGAACTGCTTGGTAGGTCTCTTTTTATGTATTACATAATAAAATTAAAGCATATAAAGGAATTTGAATTTCAAAATTTAGAATTAAACATAATTATTATATATACATATGAGAAAACAATTCACTCCATTTTTAAATTGATTTATATATATAGATGTATATATATAGATGTATATATATTAGATGTACAACTTTGCTTCCGCCGTTTTCCTATAGATGGCTTTAGCGATAAGTGGTGGTCGAAATAAATAGATCATAGACGTCATACAATAAACTTGGGCATCTGTCAACATAACCCCATAGAAACATTAGTCGATTTGTGTCTGCATCATAAAGTTATTCTCGATTGAAAATGTCAGTTTACGAGCCAAATTTTCGTCATTTGCGGGAGGTTTTAATTTTTTGCTTCAATATGAAGAAATCTGCGGCTGAGGCTCATCAAATGCTCTCAAATACTTATGGTGAGGCCGCTATTAGTGAAAGAATGTGTCGTGAGTGGTTTCAACGCTTCAAGAACGGTGATTTTGACGTCCAAGGTCATGCTCTGTATTTGGTGGGACCAGCTCGGCGTAGTGTATTATGAACTGTTAAAACCGACTGAAACAATTACAGGCGATCGGTATCGAACGCAATTGATGCGTTTGAGCCGAGCATTGAAAGACAAACGGCTGCAATACAACGAGAGACACGGATAAAGTGATTTTGCAGCATGACAATGCCCATGTTGCGAAAGTGATCAAGACATACTTGGAAACGTTGAAATGGGAAGTCCTACCCCACTCGCCGTATTCTCCAGACGTTGCTCCCTCTGACTATCACTTGTTTCGATCAATGG
>NW_017259325.1:1426777-1427427 GCF_001594045.1 Atta colombica
ACTTAGAAATTATATTAATTTAAAGTTTTAAAAACAATTATTTTTGATACATTTAAAATTATGATAAGAATTTTTTTTCTTATTTATTTAATTTAATGAAAATTTTGTTTTATTATTCTCTTCATATTTTAATTATGTTTACATAAAACAGTATAAATCTGGAAAATGTTTAAATGGCAATGGAAAGAGTAATGGCAGTGGTAAGAAAATTGGCTAGTGTTTTTGGCCTGGGTGTGCAAGTTTGCAATATGCATTTGGTGTTGGTGCATGTCTAGATGGGACTATGCCCGGGTGGTGGTGGTGGTGGTGGGCGAAGTATGACGCGGCCCTCAGTTCATATGACGGGGCACCAGGTACCGGTGGCGGGTCCACCAATGGGACCTGTAGTGCCACACCCTCACCGAAGACCTTTGCTTCTGCAGGTGAGCGAGATTTGGGGCATTCTATTACAAGAAGAAATAAATTGAAATTGAACATAAATCTTCATTTTATGTTTAACTTCCGAAATATTTCCTTTTAATATTTTTAAAAAATAATAATTAAATAGTAATTAAAAAATATATAAATCTATCTCTTATAGGACATTATATTCTTAGGTAAAAATAATTAATATAGAAAATTATTTATTTGCTTTATTAATTTATTTATTA
>NW_017259325.1:1427527-1441148 GCF_001594045.1 Atta colombica
TAATTTATTTATTATAAAATGTAACAAATATTAATAAAATTAAATATGTAAAAGTTAAAATTGATCATAAATTTAATTGAAAAGAATTTAATTTTTATATCAACTTTAGTATTTCATTATAAAATATCTATTATAAAAGTAAAAAAGTTATTGATTTTTATATCTTTTTGCACTCCTTTTCTATTTAGTCTATTATAAATTTTGTGCTCTTTTAAATGTTTTTGCATCCATTCTGCACGAAATTAATTTTACTAACATTGACAAAATCTGTTTTTACTAAATTTTGCTTAATTCTTCCTTGAAGCAACATGATGCTGTTTAGAATAATGCTTTTTTATAATCAACGCATCAATGTTGAAATTGTTTGCATGTTTGTGTAGTATTAATTCATAGTAGGCTATGAATTTTTTGGTTATTTATATATTTATAAAGATAAAATGAAATATTATTGGAAATATAAAATTCAAATTAATTTGCAATGTTTATTTATCTACATTTTATCTACATTTATTTTTTTACGTACAAACTTTATTTGAACATACATAATAGCTGTAATTTTAGTTAACTTTACAATTTAATATTCAGTCCTAATGCAATAGAAATTTTAGCCTTTAGACCTTCGAAGTAGCACTCCTGGTATCAAAAATCGACCTTGACTGTCAGCAGTCGTGTTCACAGGAGCAGCCATTATTGCTGGAGGAGCTGTTAGAGCAGGAGAAACGAGAACAAGAAAAACAGCAACAACAGCAGCAGCAGCAGCAGCAGCAGCAGCAGCAGCAGCAGCAGCAGCAGCAACAACAACAACAACAACAACAACAACAACAGACCGAAAATGTCACTGGAGGAAATCTTTTGAGTGACAGCGATTTTGAAAAATTCAAAGCTGATGTTTTGGGTACTACATCACCTCCTCAGGGTATGGTACCTGTAATAAGACCACCTTGTACAGCGAGATCACCTTCCACATCTAACACTAACTGGCAGCAAAGTAGTATAGCTACTGATGGAGTGCTAAAGCTAGCAGCGACGCAAGTGGGATCGAGACAACCAATTGCCACACAGACTCCACCCGAACGTTAGTAGTTTTCTATTAATTATTTTGTTGGATAGTTATTTAATAATTGAATATTAAGGGGACATATATCTTTCTCGGTTTCAAAAAATTGATTTTTTTTTATTACATATTTTGAAAGATTAACATTTCAAGAATATGTATCCGAAGCCGTTTGAAGAAATATTGATGAAGTTACAGCACTTTATACTGACCGTCTCGGCGTCCCATTAATCGTTACGGAGAAATGCGCAGCGCAGGTAGTAGCGTCAGGCCTTTATACAACTGAATCCTTCATGATAATTTAAATAAAACTTCGTCTTTATATAATAGGTATATGATTTTTTCAATCGATGGTGCTTAGAGTATTTTTCTGAGTCATTTTTAGGTTTTATATTCAATTCTTTGACATATGTTTTGTTGAACGCACGTATCATAATGAGTGCAGCAAAAAATAGTTGGGAATCGAAATGAAGCAGTGCATTTCACAAAGATTGGACGCTAAAACGTCCAAAGCCAAATAAATGGGTTTTTGAAAGTGAAACCGAGATAACCGTTAATGTTGCTAAGAAATTAAAGTTGATGTCTGATGTGCTCGTGTCGGAGAGTGATATTACAAATTACCGAATTCTAAGCTTCAATTCTATTTTTAATGAAAGTTTATAAATTGTAAAATGTAAAACGTGCGAAGGTGATGTGAAATTCCATATAGAAAGCACTCGCAGGCTTTGCTTTAAAATTGTGATTATTTGTGATGAGTGCAGATTAACAATGCAACCAATAGACATTTCTTCTTCTGTCTGAAAATCGGGTATCGGGTATCGTACGAAATCAATCAATTTTGCAATAGGACAAGAAGCACTTGCCGAAAAACAATTTTGTGGATTAGTGATCTGCCTTCTCTTGTCGCTCAAAAATCGCACGATGAAGTTCAGAACAATATTCATATAGCATCAAAGACAATCGCGGAATTACAATACTTATGAAAGACGCGCTACAAGAGGAACAGCTGAGAACTAGTATAAAACAAGAAGTTGAAAATGTTACGGATTTAGGTGCTTTGGGAAACAGGATTTAGCAAAAGTACAAGTTTTCTTCCCTGTATGGCGTGTGCAGTCTCATTGTGGTGCATTCGAAGAAGATTGTCGACGTGAAATCTCGGTACTGCAAAGAATGTGAAATTCGGGCCAAAAAGAAAGGCACTGAAGAATATCGCGAGTGGAAAATCGAACACCAAAGTCAATTAAATGTCAATTAAATCATGAAGGTTTAGCTAGAAAAATAGAGGTCTATTCTATTAAAGAAATATTTCATAGATCACAAGAACAGTACAGAGTAAAATATATTACATTGGTAACGGCGATTCGAAGACGTACAAAGGTATTTGTATATTATATTGAATCTCAACTGTATGGAAACACTGTTGAAATAGGAAAAAAAGAATGAACACGTCCAGAAACGAGTCCTCGACTCCGAAAGTGCAAAAAGATCACAAAGACATTTCGGTGAAATTTCCTCTCATTGGAAGAAATGCGAGGTGCGATGTGGGCCACTTTTTATCATTATTATTCGACAAAAGACAAATCGCAACATCATCTTTGTCCTCAAGTCTCGGATTCATGGTGCGAGTAGCAACGAGCAAAAACGAACGGGTCGTTGGACAGATATGAGCAAAATTACAATTCTTTACCAGATGAGGTTTTAGTTGTGATTCGCTCTATATATGAAGACTTTACTAATGAGTCATTATTAAAACGCTGTCTCAGTGAATGTATGCAAAGCACCAACGAAAGTTTTAATAATTTGATCTTGAGAATGACTCACAAACACTAACAGCAGTGCAAAAATCGTGAAAATTGCGATTTTCCTCTTGTTTAATAAAGGTTTGTGAGCCCTTCTGCGAATGATGAATATGATGGGAATAACTGTTGGACGAAATACAGCACAATTCGCTGCATCAACAGACATTCGGCGCTGCGACTAAGCAGACATCCGAACACAGCACACGACGCGGAAGATCCGTATCAGCAGCCGATTGAACAAAAATCAAAAAGACGACAAACACTTTTCCCTGGAGGATTCTCTGTATGCTTTCGGAATAGGTGATTATATGCAAAAAATTCCCTTTATTATAGTGTAAATTTGTTCAAAAACTTTAAATGCGTTTTTCTCGAAACCACGTTTTTAAAGTCGGTAATAAATATCTCAATAATTACTCAATTGATTTCATTCCTGTGTTTCTTTTATTTGAAAGCTTATAAAAATAAAAGCTTATAAAAAAAGATTATAAAAAAAAGCTTATAAAAAGCTTATAAAAAAGCTTATAAAATTTTCTAATATTTGACTCATGATTTTTTTTATATCTAATTTTTTATATCTAATTTTTTATATTTTTTTACACGCTTAAAAATGAAATTTATATGTAAAAAATGATATCTTAAGTTTGAATGTTATTTTGTTTTAAATTCGAAATTTTTAAAAGCGTGGGTCATATACCAATAATAATAAATAAATTTAATAAACTTCAAGATATTGATTTTTGATTACAGATGAGCGGTCAAGGATCAATCCATCCAATCGCGATTTAATTTCGTTGAATATGGTCAATTTCGAGGAGCTGTAGGGGATAAAAGGGGGTTATTTTGATAAAAATTTGAATTTTAGAAGTCTAAAGTATGTTCTTTAATACTAAAAAAATCCGATCCTAATATGCCTTTTCTTTCTTGAAAAAAAATTAATGAAAATGAACTACTTTTCAAGCCGAGAAAGGCCTGAATTAATATATGCCCTCTTAATTTATTACGATAAAAAGTAAATTAAGTTATAAAATAAGTTATATTTAATATTTATTAATTTTTATTAAAATTTATCAGAATTTTGTTAAATTTGTTCTCAACAATAAATCTTATTTAAATAAGAAAAATTTTGTAATTTGTTTAACTTATATTTAGAATTAATGATATTTTGATAATATTTTAAATTATTAATATTTTTAATGAAAATACATTTAATGAGGATATATTTTTTTAGATATATATTATTTTAAATCTATACAATAATTCAATTTATTATATACGATTATATACGATATATACGATATTATATACGATATATTTAATTTTTAGCAAGAGTGGCTATGTTTAACATTCCTCAAAAACCGGCACCACCGACTCCACCAGAAAATATAGTTAATGAGCAAGATCGACAAATTCATGCGAATTATGAGCAATGGCTTAATAATCAGCATCAAATATTAACGCAACAATTAAAATATTATGAAGCAGAGGTCCAAAAACTTCGGAAAATAAGAAAGGTAAATAAATTAGTATTATATTAATTAAAATTATCTAAATATTATAGTATTGCTTAAAATATCTTTACAGTATATATTAATAGAGTTTAATCTTAATATTAATTCCTAAATTTTAGTTTGCCCTACATTTTCATATTTTTCATGTTTCTCTATCTTATTTCCCTCCAGTCTCTCAATAGTAAGCAACGTCAACTTCGTAAATCTGGTAACGAACTGACAGAGACCGATGCTGCTGAACTACAACGGATTTCTTCTGAGCAAGCTATTCTTCAGAAACATTTAGAAACTTCTCGTAAGCAACAGCGTCAACACAGCGTATTGGTTCAAGAATATCATAACAAACAACAACAACAACGACAAACTCAACCCCAACCAAATGAACCTTGTTCTCCATTGATGTCACCTTCTCAGCATTCTCCGATGCATTCTCCAGCAGCGTTAGTTTCTCAGAGTCCTGGTCCTAGCATGATTCAACATTCACCAGCAACTCCATCAATTGTTCAACATAGTCCAAGCACACCGCTGCTTCAACATAGTCCAGGCAATCCTCAATCGTCTAATCCAGGTACAATGTCACCACATAATGTTCAGCAACAATCGCCAAGAATTGGCACTCCTCATTCTCAAGGTGACGAAAGTCCCTTCAGTCCTGGGCCAATGCCTTCTCCGGGTCTATGCAATCCTAATACTACACGAATGACTTCACCACAACATAGAGCCATTATTGGCGGAAGGTTGGCAACTTCTCCTGGTGCTTTTACACCGGAGACGCGAAATCAACAATTGATAGCTGATCAGGGTGTGAGAGTTCATAGTTTAACTCAGAGATTTGTTAGACCACCAGAAGGGGCGCAAAGGAGAGGAGGTATCGTTTACAATCCACAGTCAGGACAACAACAGTTATTGAATCAACAACAGCATCAGCTGTTACAGAGGCAGCAGATTATTCAGCAACAGCATGAAGGCATTTCTCAGGATCAAGGTCAAAATACTATTGTTCGGGGGACATTGCAGCGGCAGCAAGTTTTCCAACAACAACAACAACAACAACAACAACATGAAGGTATTTCTCGACAACAAATTCTTCAACAGCAGCAGAATGATATTTCTCAGGATGGACAGAATCTTATTACTCAAAGAAATTTACAAATGGTTCAACAAAGACAAATTCTTCAACAGCAGACTGATATCATTTCTCAAGAAGGACAGAATGTTGTCGTTCAAAGAAATTTACAAACGAATCGGCAACAAATTATTCAGCAGCAGCAACAAGAAGGCATTTCTCAGGATGGACAAAATGTCATTACTCAAAGATCGTTGCAAATAACTCAGCAACGACAGCAAATTCTTCAACAACAACAAATTCTTCAACAACAAACCGAAGATGTTTCTCAGGAAGGACAGAATTCTATTAATCAAAGATCGTTGCAAGTAGTTTCACAACAGCAACGACAACAAATTCTTCAGCAGCAGCAACAACAGAATGATATTATTCCTCAAGAAAATCATAATGTCGTTGCTGCTCAAAGAAACTTACAGATGGTGCAACAGCGACAACAAATTCTTCAGCAACAACAACAAATTCTTCGACAACAACATGAAGTTGTTTCTCAAAGTATTTCTCAAGAAGAACAAATTCCTCAAAATTCTATTCCTAGAACGCTACAAATGATTCAACAACGGCAACAGATTCTTCAACAACAACAGCAGCAACAGGAAGGTACTTCTCAAGATGGGCAAAATATTACTGTTCAAAGACATTTGCAAATAGCGCAACAACGACAACAACATGAAAGTGTTTCACAGAATATTTCTCAAGAAATTGGACAAAATGTTGTTCAAAGATCATTACAAATGGCACAGCAGCGTCAAATCCTTCAACAACACCAGCAACATGAAAATATTTCTCAAGATGGGCAGAATACTGTTGCTCAAAGAAATTTACAAATAGCTCAACAGCGTCAACAACAAATTCTTCATCAACAGCATCAACATGAAGATGTTTCTCAAGATGGCGCTATTACTCAAAGATCATTACAATTGGCCCAACAACGACCACAAATTTTACAGCAACAACATGAAGGTGTTTCTCAATCTGTTCCTCAAGAAGGACAAAATGCTATTACTCAAAGACCTTTGCAAATGGTTCAACGACAACAGATTCTTCATCAACAGCAACATGAGGTTATTTCTCAAGAAGGACAGACTTCTATTGTTCAAAGATCACTTCAAATGGCTCAGCAACGACAACAAATTCTTCATCAACAACAACATGAAGGTGTTTCTCAGGGTATTTCTCAAGAAGGGCAGAATTCTATTGGTCCAAGATCACTCCAAATGGCTCAGCAACGACAGCATATTCTTCAGCAACAACAGCAAAGACAATTCTTGCAAATGCAACAACAGCAGCAGAAACCGCCTAACTCCCCGATGGTGTCTCAGTCATCAAATTCCCCCAGTCCACAGCTTCATCAGCAACTTCAACAAAATTATGGTCAACCTCCAAATTCACCTATGGTGCAACAGACAACGATGGGTTCTCCGATGCTTCAACAACAATTAAATCCGGCTTCACAACCTCCTAGTCCAATGAACAGGATTTCACCGATGCTTCATGGTAGCCATCATCATTCTTCAACAACTACTCAGCCACCCAGCTCTCCTATGATGCCTAGAAGTCCTATGGTAGCTGGATCTCCTATGCAAATGCAGCGAAGACAGTCTACTGGGAATAGTCCCGCTATGCCAGACAGACCCCAAAGTGTGGAAAATCCTGGAACTCCAAGGACACCTCATACACCTCATAATTTTGTCCAACAAAATACTAATTTAACTGTAACTGCAAGTGATCAGCAACAAGTTTCTCAGCAAATTCCTCAACAGGTTTCTCAAGAACAAACTTCTTTATCAGATAATCTTTCTAGAGGCGGAGGAAACTCCAATAATCCCTTAAATCCCATTCCTTTTCTTGATTTTTCGAAGACTGGATATTTTAAATTAGGATTAAAGGGCGGCTCATCAGATGATCAGGATCAGATTCGTCAACAAATTTCTCAAGAACAAGTTCTTTTACCAGAAAATTCTATTAAAAACGAAGAAAATAGTAATAAATCTATAAAACCAATACGATTCCCTAATTTTGGACGATTTGGATGGTTCAAGTTGGGCTTAAGAGGAGGATCGCCAATGTGGTCAAGCAAAGCTGATAGTAATAAAGGTGGTAAAGGATCGGAAACATCTCAAACGAAAAGAGATCAGTCTACAGAAGAGAAAGCAAATACTTCCATGAATCGGAAAACTGCTAGAATCAGCTCATTAGTCTGTGTCGACTATAATGACTTCGACGATGATTCTCATACACCGCCACAAGCTTCGCCAACTTTAGAGATAAAATCAACTGGTCAAGGCTCTTCATTGACCTCTTCAACTTTAGATAATGGATCTTTAACTTTAGAAAGTCCTGGAGAAAAATTGGAACAACTTCCAGATACGACAGATTATGATGATGACAAAACTATAGTTAATACCGAAGTGACTTTGAGTTCTACAGCTCAACGAGACAGTGATGATATCACCGTGATTGAACAGTTCGGTGACTCAGAATTAGTTGATGTTATTTCAGGAACTTTAGAAGGTGATATGCAGGAAGAATATGTTTTATTCGAACCTGGAATGGTGGTGGATCTTTCTGCTGATAGTAACGATTCTCTTTGTCATGCTTTAGTAAATGATGCTGGTCAAGGTCATGATTTAGTGCAGATTTTAGAGATTGATAATTCTGAATCACAATCAGAAGAACCTATTTTGAGTGACGAAGATTTAGTCCCGTCTCATTCAAGAAATAAAAAGGGTCTTAGACTCGATATAGTGAGAGCCTTTCAGTCTGGAAAAAAGTTAGTCGCTGTAACTGATACTCCTGAATCACCAGATCAAGAAGAACTTCGAGTTGATCCTTCTCCAGGTCCTTATTTAGATCAGTCTCCTGATCAAGAACTTATGGTATCTTTAGTAAGTGATTCTGAAGTGGTTATCATCGATCCCACAACGAAATCGCCTGAAGACAATCTTTCTAAAGGTTCTTGCGATGAAGAGATTGAAAAAACTGATAACAATATACAAACTGATGTTTCTAAAGAAAATACATTTAATGAAGGCTCAATAGAAGATCAAACCAAATCTTCAAAACAAAACAAGAGTCCTACAAACTTTATCTTTTCAGATAAATCCTATACCAAAACACCAGCTTCAACTATATACCCAACTAATATTAATGTAACAGTCTCAAAATCGATGGTTTCTTTAATAAATACTACAATTTCTTCAAATTTAATTTCCAGTTTAGTTTCTACTAGTTCTAATTCTCAACTGACTCAGGTTTCAATTCAACCAATTGTGACAGAAATTAAAATGGTAGATCATTTTGAGAACTTAAAAGAAGTTTCCTCGAGTTGTTCTACCATTCAGAAAGGTGTTACATTGTCAACGATGGCGAGCATTGTGGCAGACGCAAAAATTGCTGCGAAACTTAGTCAAACTGCTTTGGAGAAAATATCTAATTCTCAGCAAGATAAATTGAACCCGAAAATCATCTCTGCTAATGAAATACCGAAAATATTATTCTCAGAGAAGCCTTCGACAACCTTTTCGAGTTTGCCAAATATGGAATCTCTGAATAATCCCACGAAATTAGTATTAAGTGTACAATCAACCTCTGTAACGCTCTCGACTCCGAAAATGTCAATTCCAGATTTGAAAAAGGATACTAACTCAAAGAACAAAGAAAAACTAACAGAAAATCAAGAAGGTGAAATGAATGAAGAGAAAAAAATCCAGAACAAAATTATAGATGAAAATAATTCTTTGAATACATCATCAAATATTTTTTCAGAGTCGATTGAAGAGAAGAAAACTGATCCATTAAATACTACGGATGAACTGGAGAGTATGTTAGAAGCTATTCATAATCCTGCAGAAAATGTTGAAAATAAGAACGATATTCCAACGACGACTCTGAAAAGAATGTCACCTGTTACTGATGATTTGTCGCTCGTCAACATTTTGGAAAATGATACTGAACCGGTGGAAAATGATAAAGAACAAATTTCTTCAGATTCTAATATGCAAAAAATAACAAATAAATCAGAAGAAATCCAAAAAAACATTGAAGAGACTAATGACAAGAACACAAATAAAAAAAATCATCAGGAAGAACAGTGTACGGAAATGGAAACTTCCAAACCATTTCTTCAACATTGTTTGAGTGAAGAAAAGACATTAATAGAAGAATCATCTGATGATATTTTAGATATGTTACAAAATATTATTTCATCAAAACCGGAAATGGCAAACAGTAGCGAGTCAAGTATTATTTATCAAATGCCAACTCCGTTAGATACTTTGCCTTTAAATATTCTTCAAGATTCTTTAATGGATTTAGAGCAAGAAAATCTCGAAAATGATCAAATTTCTTCAACTGAACTTAAAAATGAAATAAAATGTCAAAATGCTGAAGTAAAAAAGAATTCTCCAGCAATGAGTCAAGCTTCCACTTTGATAGTTAGTACCGTGGCACAATTACAAAAAAGCACAACAACAGTTCCTCATTTATCACCACTTTCGAAGCCAACAGAATTGACTTCTAATGTAGCTAATGTATCCCATCAACTGAGAACATTGCTATCATCTTTACAAAGCAATCAAACAACAGTGAATCAAACCGGAGTGGTCACCATGGTTTCTTCAGTGAAATCTGGAAGTGTTTTATCTACCTCTAGTCCCTTGTCGACATTGAATTCATCAAATAATGTTCAGAGTGGAATTTCGACTTTGACAAGATTAGATCAAGGTCGTTTTCAACCTAATCTGATCAGTAATATTTTAAAAGATACAGAAATTATAAAAGAGAAAAAAGAATTAAAGGAATGTAGCGGAGTTATTACTACAGGTTCAAAAGTTAATAATAGCGAGCAGACCTTCAGGATGACTTCTTCAGCAACAACTTTTCAAACTACTACAGTTTCTAATCTTTCAAGTACTTCTTCGGCTGCAAGTACTTCTAGAAGCATTACAACTTCAATCTCCATCACTTCAAATGCCATGTTGAATGCCATGCTGGCTGGGACTACTTCCTTAAAACCTTCAATTGCTGGTCATGGCCGAAGTAACACAATACCAACTCAATCTGCAGTCAATCTTTTGAGTTCTGTTTTACCATCGACTTCAATACAACGCTCGCAAAATCTTCAAGCAATCCTTCAAGCTAATTCAGGATGTTCTACACCCTCTCGAGTACTGGTAAATACTAATTCAGCCGTAACTAGCTCAATGCAATGTATTAGAACTATTGTGCCACCTTTGGCAACTTCTAGTGGTGTTTCAAGTACGTCTAGTATTCTTCAATCGACTTTATCGCAAGCTCCAAGTCCCCTTTTGACTTCTAATCAAAATCAATTTAAATCTTCTGGTCTTCTACTAACAGAGAAAAATAATGATCTTGAAAATCAAACTACAACAGTGAAAAAAGATCCTGAAGAATCCAAAATCCAAGAAAAGAGAGAAATAGATTCCAATAAAAGTTCTTCTAATTCTTTAAGATTAGAGGATTCTCAAAATGTATTGCTGAAGCAACTATTGCAAAATACGGCATGTCCTACGACTTCAGGATCGTCACAAGGACCCAGTCTGCCAATAGTTCCTTCATTGGAAGCGCAATTGGCTCGGCCAGTCTTACCTACGCCACCTTCTTTGCTTCCTCAGTTATTGAACGAAACCCCAACACCGAAGCCAGTAATAAAACAAGTTCTTGCGAGGGAAACTTCTTTTTTATCGCATTCAGTAACACCCTTAAAGATTCAAAGTTCACCAACTAAAGAGGAATCTACGAAACCTCCTCTTCCATTACCTAGTTCGATTGTGACACAAAGAGCACAAACTGAAAACTTGAAGCAGCAAACAACAAAGTCAATTCCTACATCTTCAGCAAGTTCTTCGGGAAATTCTATATCAAGTCAATCAGTTTCTTCAACAATAACAACGACAAAAACGTCTCCGAATATTTCTACGAATTTGCAAGAGACTTCTGTAAGTCAAAGCAAACTGAGTACTGGGATGAGCGGAGAAGGGCTTCAAACCCAACAGCGCGTTACTGTTTCTAAACATGTTTTGCAAAATAAACCAGTGGCAACCTCTGGAATAGCTTCGAAGAGCGTCCAATTAGCGACCAGTAACTCTAATAATGTATCTGGATCACAAATTCAAGTCCAAACACAGTCTCAAAACCAAACTCCAGTTGTGCAGAAACCAACAGCGGCACAACAACAAGTTCCTTCTTCTTCGACTACTTCCGTTCAACAACAATCTGTTCAGCAACAAGTGCCTCATAATCATGGAACCGTCGCAGTTCCACCACAAACCGTTATAGGGTCCGTTACCCCATCAGGTTCCAATACAGTGCCTTTAGTCGAGATTAAGAAAGAAATTGGTCTTGAGGATGTTTTGTCCACTGTTGCCACAACATCAGCCAGTCAGTTGCAGACGGATACCAAAGAATTTCTCACTACCAAAGAGGAACTCATAGATGGCGCAATGGATGATAAAACTGGTAAGCAATATTTATGTATCATATAAAGATTATGCATTTCGCGGGTTCCTTCGTATCTAGATCCATTCTTGAAATGCCAACGTTTTGTGAACCTTGCAGTCTACTTCATCAGGGCGAGGAGCAACCTGATACTGATCAGATTACTTTGTTTTAATATATTACTATTCTTTATATTACTATTCTTTCTTATATTTATTTATATTTATGTTTCTATTATTTTATATTAGAAAAAAATGTATATAATATATACTTTTTTTATTACATATATATCGTGTTATATCATATTTATTTCTTATAAAAAATTAAATTATATTATAAAGATTGTAAATGTAATATTAAGATTTTATTAAATCAAATTAATAACAAATTATAACAATGGTGTTTGGAATGCTTTAGATCTTAAGAAGTTGAAGAGAAGACAATACCAACAAAAGAGAAAGCAAAGCCAGGGAAAAGATGCCATAACTGCACCTCAGAAAAAACGTTCCCGTAAAGTCTCGCGCCTCGATGAGGATTATGACACATTTGTGGACAATTTAATGACTCAGTTGCGACAACTTCAACCAATGGCAGTTCTGGAACCTCAGTTGAGTCGTAATTATGGGGTGTGCCCGATTTTCGGTTGCGGAGATCTTGTTAAGATTGGAAGTCAGAAAGATTATAATGCTAGAATTGGCGATTTGATTGGAAATTATGGATCAGCCAGTTTACCTGGAATTTCTGATCATTATAATACACAGCCATTTGGAGAATTAGAGCCTCTGCCACCTCAACAACCCTTGACTACGCAGAGAGGATTTTATGATCAAGAATTTCCGCCTTTGAAGTTGGACGATGGTGAGCAATTATTCATTAAATTTATATTTTATAATATTGATATATAATTATAAAATTATAAACAAATTTACTATTAATTATTTCAATTGTGTTTGTGTATAAAAAGTTTATAAGATTAAGAAAAAAAGTAGAAGAGGGGAAATAAGAAAAAGAAGGGGAAGAAATAATAAGAATATAAGAATATGGAAGAATAGAAGAAAAATAATATTAGTGAAATAGTAAAAATAATATAATATAAAAATATAATATAAATAATATAATATAAAATGAACGAAAAGATAATATAAATATAACTTAATACACTCAAGAGAAATAATAAAATACTTAAATTCTTTATACAAAAACATTACATAAAAATGTTCTTTTGTAGCTGATGATAAGAAAGAGAATATGACAACTAATCGCGATGTGGACTCTCCTGATACTATTGTGAGTTCGTCCTCGCCTGAATGTGTTATACCAGAATTTATGCACCGTTTTCCTGGACTGCGATTGATTGAGGAAGAATCGGATGAAGAAGCAGAATGGCTGAAACGTGTGTCACCCGTTATACCTCTGATTTCACCAATTCCAATCAGATTAAAGCCTGCTTACTTAAAAGATGCAGCTAAACAAGACAAGGAGAATTTTGGAATGCCCAAGTATGTATATTTATTTTAATTTATTCACAGTACATAATATATTTTAATATATTATTTATATGTGTGTGTGTATATATATATATATATATATATATATATATAGAATATTTAAAAAACCATTCAGCATTTACATAATAAATAATACACACCATACTAAGTAAAAAGCTTTAGTGAACATA
>NW_017259325.1:1441248-1442103 GCF_001594045.1 Atta colombica
AGAAAGCGGAAATGTCACTGTGACCTTAACTTTGAATAGTCAGGCTGCCGATGATATAATGGGTGTACTTAAAGATCTTGCTAATATTCTGAATATAACACCGCCTGCTGGTTATCAAATAGTTGAACGTACCACTACTCCTCCTAGTCAGAAATTAGGGTTGTACAGGACAAAAGGGAAGGACGGCAAAGAGGGTAGTACGTAATTTAATAGAATGATTTTATTTTGTAATGTATAATATTTTGTAATGTATAATTTCGAAAAATATTTATGAATAAAAAAAAATTTATACAAGAATATATAAGAAAAAGAAAAAATCTAAATTATGAAAAAAGTAGTTATTGGCAGATTAGAATTTTATATAAATAAAATAACAAATAAAACTTTAATTATATATATAAGATCAAAACAAGATTTTAAAAAATATATTGATTTATCTTTCAGCTCCAATTGATATACAAAGCATTCTAAATGGTGCGGCAAAATTCTGTCGTCATTGTGATGTTGTGATCCTTAACAGTTTAATTCGAAAAAAAGTATCGGATCTACCATTCTTGAGCAAAGAAGAAGCTGAACCGGGCGATGAACTTTGCTTCTGTTCAGCGGCTTGCTATATGCAATTTGCGCTCATGCATCGAACACCTTCTAACACTCAAGATAAGGTCTATACAAGAAATATTCTGAATTATAAAAATAAATGAAAAAATATTTTAATTTGAAAAATTTTATTCTATAATAAATCATATCGTAATTAAATTGCAAATAAATTATAAAAAAAAGAATTATAGCTATTTTACAATTAACTTATAGAAAATTTGTAAGATAATTATATTAAATAATTATATTATAATTATA
>NW_017259325.1:1442203-1445615 GCF_001594045.1 Atta colombica
ACACACACACACACACACATACGCATGCACGCACGCACACATAAAATATTATGTATATATTTATATATAATTCTATTATTTTGCAGGCTGCAACGATAGTAGATCATCTGTGTCATAAAACAGAAGCAAAAATATTGGAAGATGATTTAAAAAGTCTGAAGAAATTTCCTATTAAACAGCAACAACAGCAGATGGAGAAATTTGAAAATATGGAGATTATTAATGAATCAACAACAGAGATTAAAGTGAAAATTGAGAAATTGGATAATGTCGACAGTGCGGACAACGACGAAAAGCGGACAAAGAAACATTCAATTAGTGAAGAAATCGGTGATTCTATTGAGCCCCAACCACCTGCGAAAATCTGGAAAGGTTTGAGATATAAAACATGGTCGATGGGAGCTATGCAACCTTCAACTAAATTTAAGAAACCTACTGATAGAGAAATTACCGAGGTATATAATTAATTTAATTACTTAATAATTATTTGGAAAATTTATATGAATAATTCAATTTTACACACATATATATATATATATAAAATTTATTACTTGAAAATTACTTGAAAATTTCTAAAAATCAAAAGATGTTTTTATGTCACGTCATGTATGAATTTATATTATTAGGAATGTTAATTTCTATAATATTTAATAAACAAAATTTTAATGTAAAATTATACATCGAAGATAAAAATTGAATTTTCTTCTAGATGCTATTTCGTATGGGAATTGCAGTAGCTCCCGCAAAAGCCGAAGACACCCGTCGTTGTGTATTTTGCAAGAGTCAAGGCGATGCAACAGCCGATGGGCCAGCTCGATTACTTAATTTTGACGTAGATAAATGGGTACATCTCAATTGTGCTTTATGGTCTAATGTAGTATATGAGGCACAGAGTGGCGCACTTATGAGATTGGATGAGGTCCTGCAGAACAATCTTGTACAGATTTGCATCATTTGCGAAAAATCCGCTGGCACTGTCAAGTGTTACAAACCAAGGTGCACTAACTGGTATCACCTGATATGTGCCATTAAAGATGGTTGCGGTTTTTATAAAGATAAGGTAATCAAATCATTTGTAGATTAATAGTATGTTATTGAATTGTTCCGCTTAGATGTATAATAACAAAGTATTAGTTCTAATAGCAGAAGATGGACGCCTGTGTAAAAAAACAGTTTTGAAATTTATAAAACCAGCAACTTTGGGCGCACAGTATATCGCAGAAACCTCTCCTGCATTGCCGGAGAAATTTTAATATTAAATGTCTAAACGGAATCTTGTACATTAAAGATAAGATAAAAGAACTTAAAAGAGTATTCTCAGTACAATCAAGTTCTGATTTTTTAATTTTCATAAGTTTTTTCTAAATTTTTTATTCTTTTTGATTTTTATTTTCTTTTTCTTATGCAATTTTAAATATAATTTTCAAAATTTTCTTCCAGACTATGGCTTGTCCTCAACATCTTATAAAAGATAAAGATAAAGAACTAACTACCCTTTCTGTTTATCGTCGCGTCTATGTTCAACGTGATGAAAATCGTCAAGTTGCTGCGGTGATGCACCATTCTGACAATAAACATTTACTTCGTGTGGGTTCTCTTATCTTTCTTAGCGTCGGTCAACTACTTCCTCATCAATTGCAAAACTTCCATACGCCCAACTATATTTATCCGGTGGGCTACAAAATTGTGCGTTTCTACTGGAGTATGCGAAGACCTAATAAACGTTGCCGCTATGTTTGTTCGATCCACGATGTCTCTGGTCGTCCGGAATTTCGTGTCCTAGTTCAAGAACCTCTTCAAGAAGATGTTGAATTGAGAGACGCTACTCCGCGAGCAGTTTGGAACCGAATCTTGGAACCATTGGCAGAATTGAGGAGAAGTACAAACTCTGTACAATTATTCCCGAGATACGTTTCGGGAGAAGATCTGTTTGGTTTGACAGAACCAGCAGTAGTACGGGTACTGGAAAGCTTGCCTGGAATTGAGACTTTAACCGATTACAGGTAGGAACCAAATGTTATTTTGGTTTAATTTAGATGGAATTAATTTAGATGAATGATATCAACAATTATTTTCGTATGATAATTTTTCTATTTTTTTCTTTTACTTTTGTTACTAGCTTTTGTACATTAAGTTTCTTAGAAAGTAATAATAATGAATTTGTTTTTAGATTTAAATATGGTCGTAACCCACTATTGGAGTTGCCTTTAGCCATCAATCCAACAGGAAGTGCACGTACAGAGGCACGTTTACGCAACCAGCTTCCGTGGAAACGACCGCACACGCAACGCACAGGGGGCTTTGCTTCACGTGGAATGCCATTTGGCTTGCCAACCTGTGGTGCTACCGCAACAATGGGAGGTGGAGTTTCTTCAACATTAGTTGCAGCGGCTGCTGCTGCTGGCGAGGCCGCCTCCTGTCCATATTCGAAACAATTCGTACACTCCAAGAGCTCACAATATAAGAAGATGAAACAAGAATGGCGTAATAATGTTTATTTAGCAAGATCAAAGATTCAAGGTTTAGGACTATACGCAGCGAGGGATCTGGAGAAACACACAATGGTGATCGAGTATATTGGAGAGATTATTAGGTCAGAGTTAGCGGAAACAAGGGAGAAACAATATGAAGCTAGAGTAAGTATAGAATCCTTCGATTATGTTCTGTTAATTATTCTTACTATATTATAAATATTTTATATTATAAATATTATATACACATACACGTATACGCATACATACACGCATACATGATACACATATATGTATATTAGAATATATTCATATATTTGTTTATTACAGAATCGTGGTATATATATGTTCCGATTGGATGAGGAACGAGTAATAGATGCGACTTTATGTGGTGGTCTCGCTCGCTACATTAACCATTCCTGCAACCCCAACTGTGTCGCTGAGATCGTTGAAGTTGAGCGCGATTTCAGAATTATTATTTTTGCCAAGCGTCGAATTTCACGTGGCGAAGAGGTAATAAAAATTATACGTTTTTTTATATAAAAAAAATAACCTAAAGCATTTTTATTTTAATATTATTTTCTCTATTTAAAAATAAATCCCCATGTATGAATCCTTTTTATCGTAAATATTGTATTTATTTTTTTATAGTTATATTTATTTCCTTTTGCAGCTAGCATATGACTACAAATTCGACATCGAAGACGACCAGCACAAAATTGCATGCGCTTGCGGCGCACCCAATTGTCGTAAGTGGATGAATTAAACAAATTAAGATGACGACACAGAGAAGAAACAGGAAATGAGAAGTAAAGAAGAAAATTCATCCTGCCTATTGTTATCATTGTTGCTATGTTATATAAGGTAGGAAGTTGTATAGAGATAATTTTCTGCGTGGGGGGTAAATGATAAGATATATATATGTATATATATATATTTTA
>NW_017259325.1:1446037-1447846 GCF_001594045.1 Atta colombica
GTATATTATCTACATAAAGAAAGATTTTAAAAACTTGAAAATTAATTTATAAAGAGAGGAATGTATATTATACATATTAAAAATATGCATCTTTTATTTTTATAAATTAATTAAATAATTGTAATATATTTTTGGCTTTTTTACTTGGCAAATCAATTGAAAGAATTAATTTGTTTTCATAATATTAATTTGCGCGAGAGAGAAAGAGAGAAAAAGCAAGCGTTAAGATAAATTTTCTTTAGTTTGTAGGAGTGATCCAGGGTTACAAACTAAGGAATAAATAAATCGAAGAAGTTGTGGTGCTAATCAGAGTCGCCATCACATTCCTCCAAAGTGTTGTATAATATTATAGTTATCATAAGAGAAAATATCGAATGCTTGTATATTGTATACGAGATGAGAAAAAAATATTAAAAGATAGGGAAAAGGGAAAATGGGTTGTATGCGACAGAAGATAAAGAGAATTTCAATCTTTGTGCTTTTGGTCCGATGATGATTTGTTGTAATATAAAACGTTTATATAATTATTATTATTATCATCATCATGTATAATTATAATGATATAGACACACGCATACCGTGTGCATCGCACTGTTTCTGTATATAATATATATATATATATATATATACATACATATATATACACACATATATATATATTATACAAAGTAGTTTTATTTTCGAATCACCCAATATATGTATGTAAAGCGCAATGAGAAAATCTGAAGCGATTTGGAAGAATTATATACAATTATTATACCGATTTCATTATGCGACTGATTTTTAATAAAAAAATATTCCCTTTCCATCTTTCTTAATATCCAACTTTTTGCTACATTGCAGAATTAGACTTTCCACACAAGAACATTTAATATATTATGTTAAGTATTAATCGTAAACAAAAGTCTAAACGTAACATCACAAACAAATATTAATGTTGAATATTATGTTATGATTTTCTTTGTACGTTGATGTAAATTTATATACAGGCTTTAATTTAAGATTCAATACTTAACGTAACACGGATGATCTTGTGCAGAGAGCTTTATTTTCAAATTTAGTATTTAAAAAATTTGTTGAATATATATGCAAAGTAATTATTTATGATTTTTTTATTTTAATATCTACATAATATGATATTTACAGAGGTACATATAGTAATAGTAATGCATAAATATAAAACGCAGTCATTTCGCGAAAATTCATTATATCAATCGATAAACTTCTTCAAATTATAATAATAGAACATGATAATATTACTAACAAAAATATTTACAAATATATGTTTACAATGGCAGCAAATCAAGGTGTATAAAAAAATCTTATTTCTTTTAATTCATTTCCTAGTTACTTAATGAATAAAATTAAACATGCTATTTAAAATTTTTATGAAATTAATTTATACGAAATTAAAAATTGTATGAATATGTGTAAATATTAAGTCCTGAATTATGTATATACATGCACACGTGCGTGCGCGCGCGTACACACACACACACACACACACACACACGCAATATAATAATGGAAGAAACGGAATATTTCTTAGAATGTATATAAATGCAATTCTTTGGCATCTCTCTTTTTCGAATTCTAATGATTTAAATTTATTATTCGTCCGTATACAATTATAAAATACAATCATAAGGAATAATTTTGCAACAATGTCAGATGGTATACAATACTATATCGAATGAGAAAATACTATTATCACCGTTACATCGAAATCAATTTTTACATATTAGTAATTTCATTTTAATTATTTAATTTTCGATGTTTTGTTATAGTGAATTTATATATATATATATA
>NW_017259325.1:1448327-1453771 GCF_001594045.1 Atta colombica
AAATTGTTGAGTTATAGGAATAGGTAATTGTTTCATATAATTTATAAATTATATTTGTTTTTAACTTATTAATAAACTAAAAATTTGACTAACACAGCCAACACAATCTTCATTCTTTCCTAAATATCATAATTTTTCAATGACAATTTCAATATTCAAACAACAAACTTTTTATATTTGCGCGACAAGGAAGAGTCCTGAGGAACATTCTGAAAGCTGGATGTAACAATCTTGCTGGATCCTGTTTACGTTGTTGCCAGGTCAACTCTGTTGCATGCAACAAATGAATACGAATTTTATTATAAATAAAAGAATATTGAATTTTTACCGAAATTGCAGATTAATTATAAAAAATTAATTTCAATTTCGATAAATAGCTTTGTCAATTAAAAATATTAAAATTGTTATAAAATTATTAATAAGAAGCAACTACTTCTATTTATTATTTTTATTGTTCTATAATTAGTTTTTATCTTATATATGCTTCCAAAATATATACAAAATATTCAAAAAATATTTACAATTAGATTAATTATCAATACTTACATATATGTGTTGTGTATGTGTGTGTACACACACACACACACACACACACACACACATATACAATTTTTATATATATATATATACATATATATATATATATATATGTATATACATGTCTTATTTTAAATAATGCATTAAAATTTCTCAAAAATTATGGTAGATACGGAAAAATTATTTTAAATAAAAGTTAAATATAATTCGAAGGGAGAAAGTATTTGATTTGACTTTGGGTCTTAACATCAACTATTAGATTCTGCCATCAAAAATAGGATGTTCCATTAAAAAAAATTGATATGATCTAATCTTGGCCACCCAAAGTTAAATCAATAGTACCTTCTTATGTTTCCCTCCGAACTATATAACTTTTATTTAAATCATTTTTCCGTATTTACCATAGTTTTCGAGAAATCTTAATGCATTATTTAAAATGGAACATCCTGTATATTGTGTGTGTGTGTGTGTGTGTGTGTGTGTGCGCGCGCGCGCGCGCGCGTGTGGTGTGGTGTGTGTGTGTGTGTGTGCGCGCATGTGGTGTGGTGTGTGTGTGTGTGTGTGTGTGTATCATTAATTTAAAAATTTGAATATACTGAATATAAAAATAAAATAAATTAATAAATACAATACATATAATCAATCATAATAAAGATCTAATGCTGTACACATAATAATTAATATTTCTATGATCATAATGCATGCAAAACTCCGTAAAAACCAACATATAATTATTTTCATATATTATATATATGCATAGTATGTAAAAAATTTCTTCATATTTAAATAATTGTTATATATTTACAATTATCATATTTTAATACATAATTGTTTAAATAAAAAAGTGATATTTTCATGCATAGAAAATAATCGGGTCTTTTTCATATAGAAATACAAATAAGATTTGAAGATCGTTGATCTTTATTATTATATTAGGTAGTTTATAATAAGTGTTTATTACGATATATATCCACATATGTTACAGTTTTATGTACAAGGAATTCGCTATAAGCTAGAAAATGCAAATAATTTTCTTTAAAAGAATGTATGGATGAAAATCTCCAAAAATAAAAGAAAAAGGAAACATTTAAATAATAGAATCAAAAATAAAGAACAAAAGAGAAAAATTATTAAATATGAAAATAATTTTTATAAAATTATTTGATTTAAAAACTTAAGAAAATTTCAATTAAAAGTTTCAATTAAAAAAGGAACATTAAGTTATGTAAAAAATAAACTAAATTATTATATAAAAAAATGAAACATCTCTTTTTTAATTATTAATAATTAATTATTAATTATTAATTTTATAAATATAGTTTATATACAGAATCAATTTTTGCGCATAACATATATCGGCTAAAACATTCGTATGTTTATTTTTCTTAAATAATTATTTATACACTAATTTTTATTATATTCGTGCTTTTCTCATTCATAAATATACATGTATATATAAATATAAATGCACATATGTACATACATACATATATATATGTATGTATATAGGTATAAATATATACATGTATATGTGTGTGTGTGTGTGTGTGTGTGTGTGTGTGTGTATGTGTGTGTGTGTACGATAGCATATATAAATCACTATAATTTATAGAAATTAAAAAATCACTATAATTTTATTTTTCTCTATTTTCTTAACCGTTATTAATTTTATTTATTAGTCTAAAATTATTATAATAAAACTTTGTTATAATTGCCTAATTTTGACATATTAATTGTATTCATATCCAAATTTACACTTATATATAATTAAAATTCAACCTCATTGAAAAAAATAAATATTTATTACAAACGCTTAAAATAAAATAATCCAACATAAATTATTTTAAAATTTAATAATTTGAAGTAATTCATTACATAGATTATGTAGAAGCTAGGAAGACAAAAAATTTAATTATATTTAAATCAAATTTACTATTATATTTTTAATATATATAAATATGAGAAAATTTTATATACTCTGCATCCGGAATAAAACGGATCGTTATAACGTTACACTAGCGTACTTTTTTGCAGGTGAGTTTATATGTGATAATTTTAAGGCCTGACCTGTACTCATCATTCAGATTAATGACGTTGAAGCGAGAAAAATCACATAATAAAAATTCTTTAAAAAAAATATTAAAATATAGAACTTTTTTAATAAAATATTTGCATTTGATAAAATACACTTGTGAAATATTGAAAATTCTTCTTTTACTTCGGAATAGAATCATATTTATCTCACTTCGACAGTTGTCATATAGTGTTTCGTATTTTGGTGTTAGGCATAATTAAATTTTAATTATATGGTTATCTATTGATTACTGGATTGGACACAAGAGAAATTTTTGATATATTTTGCAAATCTATTTTATCAATTATAAATGTAGTTTTATTAAAAAACACATCTTCACATCTTAATATAATTAGCAAGAATTTCCTGTACATATTTTTTTCGCTTTTGACGTTATAATTAGATATAAATGAGTAGGTAGGAGTTTTAATGCAAAAATTTATATTCATTGTAATATAATAAATGTTAAACATATATATGATGTTAAAGAAACATTTAGTTAATCATTAACATTAAAAATATAACAATTTTATTATTACATGTATAAAAATTAGAGAAAAGGGAGAAAAATGAGAAAGAAAAAGAGAAGAAGAAAGGACGAAGGAGAAAAGGAATGAATAGGAAAAAGAGATATTAAGAAAGGAAGAGAAAGCGAAACAGTATTTTAGAGTTATCTTTAAATATAAAATATACATTTCATATAATTAATATCAATAAAAAATATATTTACACATAATATAATTTATTCAGTTTAAATAAAAAATGGCATGCTTAATTTTACATCTATTCTTTATATAAATTTCCTAATTAACATTTAAAAGAAAAATTAGAAAGAAAAAAATTATTTATACTGTATATAAAAAAACTTAACAAGATGTTACTGAAAGCAACAAATGTATTATTAGTTGCATATAATACAAAAGCACAAAAAATTGCTCGAGTATAAAAAGTTATATAAATAAAAAATATATCAATTTAATATTTAAATCAAACTATTAATAAAACAACAAATTTGTAAATATTTTCTTTACAGTTATAAATGATTGACACAATTTTTTCAACTTTCTATGACAGCAAGTTGAAACGTAAAAATTTTCTTCTATCCAGTCTTAACAGCCTCTCAACTTTTATATATTTTTAAATTTGCATATTTAATATTTGTGCGCAAACTAACAATATGAAACAGCATAATATGTTATCTCTATAATTTCCTCATCTCTATAGTTTCCTCTGCTATCTTCAATAAAATAGAATTTGTAGCAGAGCAAAAATGAGGCGATCATCTTCTATTAAAACAAAAAAAAAAGATATAAAAGTAAGAAAATAAGCAAAAGAAGAAAGACTAATCATAAAGTGTGCTGCATACCAGAAACACCCAAATGTAGTAAAAAGTTAAAATAAGTTGAAAGCAAAAATTTCCAAGAATAAAAATTTATCGAAAATTGAAACATATGAACTTTCATACATAAAAAAAACTTTTTTTATTAATAATATCAGAAAGAATGTTACCTCTTTCGGACCTGACGCATATAAGATACATACACTTTTTAAAGAATTATTTAAATTTTATATAACTATACATAGCATCTTTTTAGGCATGTCATTCTTCTCAATGTGTGCGTGTACGTACGTGTGTGTGCGCGCATGTGTGTGTGTGTGTGTGTGTGTGTGTGTATGTATGTATGTGCGCGCGCGTTTATTTTTCTCTAATATTTTATTTTAAATGTGCAGCCATGTAGTGAATTTTATATATATTTAACTAACACACATAAATTAACTTTTATGTAAAATCAGGTAAGAAGTCAGGTCTGAAGAGTAAATAATAGATCCAACAAGAGCTAAAATAGCGCTACTGTAATTAGAAGACATGACAAAAGTATAACAGAGTCAGTGGCGTTACTATTATTAATTAAAATGATTAAAAAATTTCTTAAAGATAAATCTTTTTGCTCTACTTAAAAAAAAAAACAATCATTTTGGTTGTACTATGTTCGACATTTATTATCTGATCGAATAGTTACGCCACCGAATAGAGTGTACAACGAACAGCAAAATACTATCCAGTTCAGATATAGCAAATAGAACTGCATTTGCATCGAGATCCTCTCTCTATATCCTAGCTTAGTTTCTTTGCTCCAGCTAGTCGATCGAAAAAAGGAAAGAAGTTTGATGCAGCTACAGTTCAACCTCACGACATTAGAATAGGACAGTATTTTTACTCTCAATTGTATTTTATAACATTTAATAACACCATTGGAATGTGTGATGCGCTGCCGGATATATCGTTAGTTTGCGTCACTCGTGTCTATCGTTAAACATCAACATCACCAGCACCAACACCAGCACCAGGGTCAGACTAGCCCGCATAGGCCATAAGCATTGCGTCAACCAACATCACCACCGGCAGCATTACAGTCCTGATTGCCACCGTTTAGCTTGCGGCCACCGCCGCCGTGAATGGCGATCCGGTAACTGTACCTATTAGTTGTGGCTGGTCGTTCGGGGACCGGCGGTGGTACTAGAGCTCCTTCCGCGTTCCCTACAGTTCCAGTAGGTCCAAGTGTCGTACCCTCATCTACCTCGCCAATACTGCTTTCAACAAGCGATGATTCCATTTCATTGAACGCCAGTCGGGAACGTAGAAGATAGGCATATGTTTTATACCGCTTCAGCTGGAACGAGGGTTGCTCTGTAGAGTATGATGAAGTGAAAGGATAACTTAAGTGGAAAATAGAAAAGGAAATATATATCCATTCTAATTAAAAAGAAAAAACATTGAGTTTTTCAATAATTTTGAACAAGAAAGGCATTAATAAATTAAGCATTATATATA
>NW_017259325.1:1453982-1455971 GCF_001594045.1 Atta colombica
TTGCGTATATATGGGTGCAAGGAGAGGGAATTAAAGAAAAGACAGCAGAGAAATAAAATTATAATTAGAATATGTATAAAAAAATAATAAAAATATAAATTTTTTATAAGAAAAGATTGAAATCTTTTTAATAGTAATATTATTAATAAAAAATGTTTCATTATTTATCAATTAAGTAACTATTTTTTTGTTAATAGACCTTTATTAGACTTTTAAATCTTAATTATCTGTATAAAATATGAAAATTTTGAAACGGGATAGAAAAAGATCAATTTTTTCAATTAATACAATTTTTTTTTAATTTTTAAGATTTTTGTTTTTAAAAATTTCTTATTATATAAAGATACTTTTTCAGATATCAGAAAAAGATACATATATAAAAAATATTAGACTATTAAAAATTATCAAGAAATTTTTATATTACGATATGTTTCTGTCTCTTAAAAGTTACCTCGTGATGTAAATATGCATCTTTTTCTTTATAATTTTGTACAGTGAGAGCTTTGGCGCCTCTTTCCGGAGGATGTCGTCTATGCTCGTCCAATTCCGTTTCTAATCTGTTAATCCTGTCTTCATGGTCCCGCAACTGTTCTCTCTATTAACAAATTAATTTAATCTTCTTTCTTCATTTTCTTTGACTAAGCAAATGAGGAAATTAATTTATCAAAAATAATACTTTTGAGACTTTATCTTTCTTCTCGAAATATTTATATTCTAATCTGAAAAGATTTCAAATTAATTTTCTAGATGCCACAAATCTTTATTATACAATGTAATCCATATATCACGATCACTTGAAATATTATCTTATGTAATTATTTTTTCAAAAAATAAATTTAATAGATTTTCGAAGTCCGATTTTAAGAAGCTGGTAAGTAGCGCAAAAAGTTTTTAATTAAATTTTTAAGATATTTCAAAATCATTTTTATCTTTAAAATTACACTATTAATTTTTTGTTATAAATGTTTATTGTAACATGACTTTTAAATAAATACACATGCGCACACACACACACACACACACACACACACGCGCGCGCGCGCGCGCCCGTGCACATGGAGAGCTACAATACTTAATTTAAAATTAATGTATCATTTGTAAAGTAATAATTAGCAAAATTTAAAAAATCCTGTAAGTACGCGTGGATGTCATAAGTATCGCTGCTCTTTTAGCTAAACAGTTAAGAAAAATATAAAGAATGAGATATTCAAAGTACACTCACAGAATTTAATTTGGTGTGACTACATGGCAGCAATGGACGCTGGAACTTGCGCTGCGACCCAACGGCGCCTGCGAGAGGCTGACACGAAAAGCTGGCGCATACGAAATTGATAGTATCGATCCACGATTGCAGCTCCTTCGAATCACTATACACATATCGATGTATTACATAATCATCTTCTAAACAATTCAAGTTAATATTTAAATAAAAATTTAAACTACACCCATAATTTATACAATAATTTATAATAATTTATAATTATACAAATAGAATTACAATTTTAATAATAAATTATAATCTAGGACAATTACAAACATTATTTAAACAATTTAAAATTCAATTAAAATATTTTTATTTTTTTCTTTATTATAATTTTTTATTATACCTCTATTTTATAAATAATAGAATTTTCTGAAACTTAGCAAAATATACTAACCTTGTTTGAAAGAGATACTCAGCCTGATCGGCAGTCTGCAATCGAAAAACATGCTGCTTCTTTGTGTAATCAGTCGCTTTGGTAGCCAATGCGTGATGAATACGTATAGCGTTATGCAAACTATCGTTACGAAAACCATGTTCATCTTTGTGCAAGTATAGCACAAGCTCGCGCAATGTACAATAGTACATTTTCCATCCACGTTTACCGAACGGAGCTGTGTAATATTTTACATGAAAGATAATAAAATAAGAGGTAAATATAGAAAAAATATAGAAAAAAATATATATATAGAGAAGATATAGAAAAGATATATATATATATATATATA
>NW_017259325.1:1456022-1457260 GCF_001594045.1 Atta colombica
TATATATTATAATTAATATTGCGTCGTGAAAGAAAATATAAACACTGCATACTTTTTTTGCCATTGGAGTCATAACAGCATTTACGCATAACGTAACCCTTTTTAAATTCTGTAGCGCCCGTGATATTTGGCACATCAAGAAATGGATTTCCAGTACCGCTAATCGCCGCCGTACCATCTCCTTGCTGCATCGCTTGATTTGTCGCTTCATCCCCTTCTTCGTCCCTAAACAATGGAGAACCGAATTTTGAAAAGTATTTAAAAGTATTAATTTAAGATTAATAATTAATTATTATTTGAAAGAGACCAATACGCAGTCTAATTTTTATTCTAAAAGAAATTATTAATACTAATTGCAAAAAAATTTAATTATTATTTTAAAGAAGGAAAATTTATAACGTCACACTCGCTTACAAAGCCCATTCGAGGGGAAAGGATTTAATGGCGTTGTAAAGCTGCTTGAGCACTTCGCGTGGAAAGTTGTCGCCATCATTGAGCTCTGACAAATTCTCAATGAATTCTGAGCATGACATCTTTCTGCCAATATTCTGACCATGCAAGTCTGTATTAAGCAGCATTATCGCGCAAGTCAATGTGTGAACAGCATCTAAACAAATATTTGATAAATTTAACTTTGTGTGTGTGTGTGTGTGTGTGTGTGTGTATGTGTGCGCGCGCGCGCTAATATGTGTATTATACTAATTGATCGATAATTCTCTTAACAATGCTCTGCAAGCAGAACGGACTAAATTAAGTCGAAAAATCCTGTACCATTTTGCAATTTTTGCAATAATTAACAAGATATTAATTACTAAAGATTGTCGAATGAACACATATCTGCCCATCTATAGCCAAACACAAGCGCTTATATGACAGCAGTCGTAATTATTATTAGTTAGGTATACAGGGAGTTTACTATAAGAAGTATAGTAACGCATGAGAGCGACAAAAGAAAATAATTTCGCTTACTGCGTTTTTGCATTTGGTAATAGAGTGAGCGAATCATAAGCACTTGGAGAGCTTCAAGAATTAATTTCTCGTTAATTATTGCAAAAATTGCAAAATGGTACAGAATTTTTTTGACTTAATTTAGTTTGCTTTATCTGCACTCGAGCGTGCCATGAAAGTTATCAGACATCTTGTATGTACGTACATGTGTGTGTGTGTGTGTGTGTGTGTGTGTGTGTGTGTGTGTGTGTGTGTGTGTGTGTGTGTGTGTGTGTGTGTGTGTGTGTGTG
>NW_017259325.1:1457360-1462412 GCF_001594045.1 Atta colombica
TTTTATTTGCACAAACGTATACGCAACTATTGTAGATTTTAAAACACACTCACCTTGAGAATTAAAACTACCAGGATTGCAATCCAAATATCTTTTGGAGAAATGTACTAAGACTCTCTCTCTTTCTTGAGTCTCTCCCGTCAGACAAAATTGAGCGAGAAATTTTCTGAGAGCCATGTCCAATGTGTCTCGTTCAAAGTTGAAATAACGCAGATATTCTTCTGCCACAGCTTTGCTAAAGTCGTTGCTACAAACACAATGCATGACATATTTAAAAAAATTCTCCTAAAAATTTTTTAAACAATTCAATCATACAGAATGTTAAATTTTTATTTTAAGAGAAAGATAGGAAATTCTAGAAAGTCGTAAAGGATATAATCAAAAAGACGGCTTACTTTTTGCTTAGATGTCTAGAGACATCAGATTTCTTAAAACCATCTAAGGAATAGAGACGTTTGGCCAGTCGAATTGCAGAGGGCAAATCCACCGCTTTCGGACTATAATGGAAACTGTGCAAGCTTTCGATATCGCTTTCTTCATCTGCTGACTGCGGCGGTGACGTGCCACTTCCATGTCCTTTCTGTTCATCACATATTCCAGCGATCAAGGCCTCCCTCTCGTCTTCACTCTCTTTTAATTCCTAAATTCGATAATGAGCAAATAAATAACATCATAATTATTATATAATAGTAATATATAAATTAGAAATCAATTTTTATTTAAAATCAATTTATGATTAATAAAAATATTAAACGCAACTTAATAAAAAACATTAATTTATTTTGATATTTCTCAATCTGTTCACGTAGAACAGAAATAATTTCAAAAAAATCCATCTTCTAAGTATTATAAAATTTGATATATATACATCTGTTATAGAATAAAGGATTTATAGAATAAAAATACTCTAGCTGAGCACAAAATATTTAATGAAGAAATTAATCCTGTTAAAGTTAGAAGTAAATATATATGTAAATGTGTATGGTGCTTCTTGACAAAATATAATAGTATTATTGTACTGTTTGTAGTTGTATCATGTCATAAAATTTGCATTGTTCTAACAAGATTAATAATGATAATAACTCAATTTGAATAATTTTAAATAAAATTCGATAAGATTCCTTAATATTACCTGATAACCTACACATTCGGGTGTTACAGATCCCGCAATAACTCCTGGAATCCCAGGTTGATTTCTCTGCAAATTTTGGGATGCAGCAAGCGGCATTAGTTCCCCAATGGGATTTCCTCTTCTCCTCGCCTGTCTGGGACTGGTATTTCTTGGAATCTCCTTATCAGGCCCTTTTACTTGAATTACTATTCTATGGTCTCCAGCATCCTGAGGATTAGCTTTCAGTCTTCTTTGCGGTGGTTCGCTCGCCAAAATGGTGGAATCACTATCACTGGGATCGCTTACCATCATAATATCCCTCGCGCTAAGAATATCCATCGTCTCTTCATCATTGTAGTCTGGACTGGACATGTTGCTGATGGCCTCCGACTGGCTGAAATCGCCGTTAGCAGGGAGATGACCTCCCGGGGTGCTGGAAACCCCGGGAACAGTTTGGGCCGGAGGGAACCTACGGGAACCAGAGTTGGAGGACATAACGGAGGACGAGACGGAGGTAGGGGAGGCAGGGGACAGAGAACGCTGAGGGCTCGTCGAAGAGGATGATGAGGACGAAGACGAAGATGAGGAACCGCCGTTTTGGCAACAGGAAACGGCCGGTGAGCTAACAGGCGCGTTGTAAGTCCAGACAATTCGCTCGTTTGGCATTAGGCCTTCTGGCCGCGGATCCAATAGTGTATTCAGACTTGAAGTGACATCGTCATCGATGTCGATATCCACGGCACTCATTGAGGGATCTTTTTGAAACTGCAGATGGTCCTCCGATCGCGAAGTACGTACAAAACCAAAGCTTGAAGGAGTGTTCTTGCCTGGATCAACTTGGACAAGGGCTCCCGAAGTGCTTTGCACTCCGTCGCGTCTAGCAGCGCCTACGGGTGATGTACTGGCCGAGCTGGAAGCTTTGTAGACGTTTCCTCGATGGTGATGATGCTGATGTGCCAGTTGGGTCTCATTGGGACTGCTGGGTACCGAGTTGTGATGATGATGATGATGATGATGATGATGATGATGATGATTATGGTTATGATGGGCACTAGTGGTAGTGATAGTGGTAGTGGTATGCTGATGATTGGGATTGTACCTAAGGGAATCCACCTTTCGCTGCTGATGCTGCTTAGGCAGTAAATTACTGCTCTGTTGCGTTCGAGAGAGATTTAGCATCAGGTCGCCGGTCATCATGTACGCTTCAAATCTAATACAAATAAATAATAAATTTTATTACTAATTTTATTTCAAGAAATTATTAATAAAAATATATTAATAAAAATATTTTTTACATCATTAATGATGTATGTAATTCATCTCATTCTCATTTAAGATTTATAGATGAGTAGAGAAAGAGAGAGAGAAAGAGAGAGAGAGAGAGAGAAGGGAAAAGAAAAAATACATGATTTAAAAAGGAAAATTAAATCAAATATTTTCTTTTTCTATGCTATTAAACTTCTATATTCTTTTTTTTTCATATCTTTATTGCTGTCTTTCTCAATAATTCGCATTTTTCAAATAAAAGTTAAATAAAATATAGTGCGCATAATCAATTCTAACTGATAAAAATCGAAATCGAGAGTGACTATATTCAAATGAATGTCAAGAATATGATGAATGATTATATTGCAATTTATACCGGGGTGTATTTTTCTGTCGTGAAAATTTCTCGGCGGATAAGGGCTCCCATTGAGTTCGTTCCTCTTCTTTAAAATGGTCCACAGGTGGCAATAGTGCCTCTAATTCCGATGAAAGAGACGCATCGCTGCACGAGCCGTTGCTCCTTGTTGTTGTTGCAGGCGTCGGTGTTAACGTTGGCGAGTTTGCAGACATTTCTGGTGTGATCGGCGTCTTCTTGAGTTCCTTTTTCTCTACATTGTCGGAAGCGATGTTCTTGGGATTGTTTGTCAAAACATCTTTTGAAGATTCTATGCCCTCATCTTTCATAGGTTGTCCGGGAGAAAGAAGGCGACGAACATGAGCCTTTACC
Organism: Atta colombica; assembly: GCF_001594045.1. NCBI lineage: Eukaryota > Metazoa > Arthropoda > Insecta > Hymenoptera > Formicidae > Atta > Atta colombica. The sequence goes on from NW_017259325.1 coordinate 1,460,465, forward strand.
GCAGGATCTGCATAATTTTTTCTTTTTAACATTTTATAAATATTTCTACACATTTTGTATACATTATTTTATTGTCATTATACATAAAATATTACGTTGAATAATTTGTTATTAAATCACATTTATTTATAATGTTTTTTAATATCAAATTATTTTCAATCAAAATTTCGATGAAATTATGTTTATAAGTGAAACTTAAAACAAAAATTATATTAGGATCTATTTAAAATTAATTGAAGAATATCGATTAAAATGTCAGAAATCAGAAATATTTCTTTAATAAAAATATAAAAGATTGTCTGACAACAAATTATTTGTTATCAGAAAAAATTAAAATTAGCAGAGTTTAATAAATTTATCTATTCATAATTAAAACTAATAAAGATAATAATAACAATAATAAAAATGATCTAACAATATTGTAAACAAAAAACAAAAAAGTGTCCCTTGAGAGATCAATGTAACCGTCTAATAGAAAATTATTTGTCGCTCTCATGCATCGTTTAAAAGTCGCTCGTGCGGATAATCACGCGTCCTTGATCATCGGCCATCCCCTTCTATAAGGGGTAAGTGCGTAACTTTTTCTGTTCATCGCGTTAACCGCGATGATTATTACATTAATTCTATTATTATTGTAGTTCAGGTTCAAGAGAACATATATAGACAATGATCTATCATTAGATCGCATACGATCACAGGAGTTCAATAACCTTATGAATGCATAATCAATTTGTATTTATAGTATAGACAATGTTTGAATAATATACATATATAAAAAAATCATAAATTTCATATAAAAAATTAATATATGTAAGCTTGTAAATTTTTTTATATATTAATCATAAATTATTAAGAAATTTCACTTACCCCTTCGCAGTTTCAGAGTAACGGGATCTGAAGACAGTCGTAGACATTTTAGTACTAAAACAAATAAAAAATAAAACAAATTAACTTTAAATTAAAACTAACTTTAAAATCAAAACTTGTATTTTTTTTATTCTTTCATTCCAGCTTCTCTCTCATTCTTAAATAAATTATTTTCCTATATATATTTCTTATTTCTCCAATAAATAAATAAATAAATAAATAAATAAATAAATAATAATGTCGTTTCCATAATTGTCTAAAATGTAGCATTATTCTCTGTGAAATATACAAAAATTTATATAATTTAAAATGAATATCTATAAAAAAATTAATATGTAAGATAAAAATAATTCGGAATATATACAATTTAATAATTTTTTAAATTATTAAATTTTTTAAATTATTGTTATTATATAATCAAAAATAAATTATCTTACAGATTCTGTTTTCTGAAGTATTATCAAGTTCGATTTCAATAGTCATGTTCAATTAATAGAATCGAAACTTGAATTAATCCATTGCAGTTTATATTAAATTACGTTTTATATGTTGAATCATATTGCCTTCAGTGACATTTAATTTATGATAAATAACAAAATACAAATATAAAAAGAAAATCAATTTCCAAAAGCGTGAAAAATCGCAATTATTTTGTTTTTACCATTTATGTTTTAATGAAATATTTTTTAAACTGTACAGTATATATAAATTAAACATAATTTAGTATAAAATTATTATCTCCCTATACTTGAACTTGCAACTACGGGAAAACGACGATAAATCTGTAAGATAATTTATTTTTGATTATATAATGACGATAATTTAAAAAATTATATTAAATTGTATACTCCGAATCAACAATTAAATTCAATTTTGACAAATTTCCATAATTTAAAAATCAAGAAGTAGACTTAATAAATGTAATATTTTTACCTTCTTTCGTACTGAATCGATTAACATCAACTTCGTTCACCCTGAGTATGACATCACCAGCTTCGACCTAAAAAAAATCAAGCAAAAATCTCTCTATAAAAAGAAAACATTATATATGAACATTATATATAATATATACATATATATA
>NW_017259325.1:1462512-1472400 GCF_001594045.1 Atta colombica
AATTAAATAATATTTCTGATAATTAGCTAATATGATTTTAAATAATAGTTCGTATAAATATTTATCTACGCATATCAATACATTGTCGATACAACGCATGGTCGATTGAAAATGCATACGATCGTCATTGCGTGAAAGCAAGTCCTGTTATGAAATTACATTGAGGGCAAAACAAGTTCAATGAAAGGATACCTGCAGTTTATCTGCACCAGTTGCTTTAACAGTATGACATTTGTTCAATCTTTATGAACAAAGATATTCTATATACATGCAACATGTGCATTTTTATAGATTTTATTATTTATTTTAAATTTGAAAAAACATTTTAAATATGATGAACTGTTCAATAACAGTTTTTATAATATTTAATTTAAAAGATATTTGATTTTAGAGACAGATTACCTAATAATATATGTTATATATATCAATTTTTTAATTTAAAAAATGTGAAATACAATAGTGATAACAATAAATAAAATAACAAATATTGAAAACAATAACTAATAATATGTACTTTCCAAACCCGTCATCAATTATTTTATTAACATAAGTATCTGTTTTCTTACGTTACATAATTATTTGAATGAATTTTTACATAGAATTGAGATTCACCTGACAGAGAGCCATGTATTCAACATAATCATATCTATCCCTTTTAAAATGTCCACTCAGAAGGAACTCAAAAGGTCGCAAACAGCACGACAAACAAGATGCGAGTTTAGGCATTCGCTGCGCACTTTTAGAACTTTAGATCGTTAGAATTCTGAATTTTTTATTCACATTGAAAGAGAGATTTACGAACGACAGTTCGTAATCGACAAATGCAACTGATCGAGTGCGAATCGGAATGTGGAGATTTCGGCTGGTGGCCAATTGTATTTTCGGATCCGTAATGACATTGACTTTTCTCTCGCTGTCCTCTAATCCGTCCTCTAATCAACTCTAATGAATCATTCTACGCACAATGCACTTTGCCTTGTGTAAATAATTATTATACACACACACACACACACACACACGCGCGCGCGCACACACACGCACACACGCACACACACACACACACACACACACACACACACACACACACACACAGATGGGTCTTGTATATTACTGCGTAATCATTTCATTATTGATTTTATTTTCCATATTTTCAAGTGTTGCTCAGATTATTATAACTAGTTATACACTGTTGGAAAACATAAACGCATGTACCAAACCATCCACTCACATTTTTGGCTTAATGTAACACAAGATGACTACCATAGAAGGTATACAAATATTATATTAAAGAATAAATACAAAAAAACTGTGCACTGGGTAAAAAAATGTGTATTTATGTTGGAGACAATCCTTAACAGTTCTTGTTAACAGTTTGTGTTGAATTTTTTAATATTCGAGTGTTAATCTAACACTCGAATATTAAAAACAATTGTTAAATAACAATAAGATTTTTATGTGATTGTTATTTAAAAGATTGTTATTTAAAAGATCTTTAAAAGATTTTATGTTTAATTGATATTCAACATTTCTTAGTGTCAAAATGACACAATTCATGAGTAAGTGAATAAATAACATAAAGTGTTTTGAAATGTAAATTATAAGATGAATGAATAAAATTTGTGTTAATTTAACATATTATAAATGTTAATTTTACTGAAAAAAATGCTTCCATGGTTTGTTTACAAACTGTATTATCTTTTTTGTATTTATTCTCTTATATAATATTTGTGTAATCTTCTAACATATTCTTATATTAAATTAACTCAAAAATTTGAGTGAACCGTTTAGGATATGCAATTTATATTAAATTTGACATTTTTCCAACAATGTGTATTTTTTTTATAATATAAATAATAGAATGATATAATAATTAGTACAAATTTTCTTACAAATAAAGTTTAATTAAAATTAAAAAATTAAATTAATATTACAAAATTAATTTTTTAATCTATATCTTTTAATTAAAATTAAATTAATCCTAATATTAATATGAAATAAAAATTCGGATTGCAAGAGAACTTGAAGAAAGACTGAATCTTTCAAATACACTGTATAAACTAACAAATGTGAATCATCTTCAATATGGCTGAATCATTCAATTATCTTGAAGCTATAATGAATAATACGCAAAAGATATTCGAGAATTCGCGAATTAGACATTTACAGATCGAAATGATCGAATCTGGCGCAGAAAAAAAGATATGCAACTTAAAAAAAAAGCAGAATTCTGAAGATAAAATCGTCAAATTCCGTTGTGATTTTCCTTCCACACAAGTTGAGGTGATGTTGGCAAGAGGTTGGACTCAGGTAATTTTGTCAAGTTTTTGATTTTATAGGATCTCTGTACAAAATATCATATAATAAAAAAGATATTTATTAATAATACACATACAGATGGAAAAAAAACAGAGAGAGAGAAAGTTACACTCTCACCATTAAAAAAGCATTATATAAATCCTGTCAAAATTAATATATATATTATATATAGATACTATATCATATTAATTTTAACAGGATTTATATAATGCTTTTTTAATGGTAAGTGCTGCAACTCACTACAGATAGAATTCTAATTGGTTAATTTAAATGTCTTAAAATAAATAAACGCCGAAAACAATGAATAATTAAGAACAAGTCAAACATTTCTTTTTGGCTTTAGACAAGCTTTTACATAAGTATGATGAAAAAATGAATACAATATTAAAGCTTATAATAAATATCTCAATTTAAACTACCATATATAAATTAAATATTTTGTTTCTATATTTATATTATTTGCAAAGTTTGCAAAATTTACAATAAAAGTACCACATTAGTGGAGATAATTAGTGGAGAGCTTTATATCTTTCTTCTTTGAGATAGTCGATCCTGAAGATACTAATTGGCACTTATGGTGGTGCGATACGGGAGATGTGCTGCGACAGGCATTGGACGGGGATCGAAAGCTGCGCCCTTACCAGCGGGTGTCACACTTCCGTAATCACTATGAGCTCACGCGAAAGAATTACCTATATCGCAATCTCAAACGTTATAGAAAGGCCCTCATAAGGGCTGAAAAATTTGCCGAGGCTCATATCAGCGATGTCATGCCTGTGACCTTCGAGCTACCTAGTGACTATCTGATGTTTGTCGAGGAATATCATAAGTAAAATTATTTCTTATTGTTTACATTATTAATTAAAGATTTTTTTTTTAATTAAGTAAATGTTATTAAGTTTTTATTTTTATTTTATATTCCTTTCTATAAATTATTTATAAATTCTATAAATTATTAAGTTCGACACTATCCTAATTCTTATGATTTTATCGTTATCTATAAATATTATATTTTATCAGAAAGTTTTATCGAGAAAAATATTATAAGCAAGTAAATATCGATACATGATATCTTGAAAATTTTTCTCAAGATATAGATATAGTATACCTATACTAAAAGAAACTTTCAAAGTACTGTCGTTTTTAAATATATTTATTCACAATATTATAAAATTCATATATCTGCACAATTTCTATAATAAGCTTTTAAATTTTTACATTAATATGCACACATGCATGCACACACGTACATATATTAAATGTATTTGTTTCACATTTTATTATGCATAACAAAAGTCTAAGAATTCTAATTCACAGAATATATTTCATTTCGTATTCAAATAAAAATATGAAAGTAAATTTTTGAGATAAAAAAACGATCCTAGTTATATAGAATTAAAATTATGGAGTTAAAGAATCTCAATAAGATGATAAATGATAATTGTAGGCAACAAGGAGCCATATGGATCGTCAAACCAGTAGCAAGATCACGAGGCAAGGGTATCTTTCTATTTAGGAAATTGAAGGATCTTATAGAGTGGAAAAGCAGAGAGGTCAAATCGCAGCAATCAGGAGTGCCAGCTGAAATTTATGTTGTTCAAAAATACATTGATAATCCTTATCTCGTCACAGGTTAAAATTTAGATCTTTTAATCTTCAATTTGATACAATTATTTAAATATATTAATTAATAATTATAAGCTTAACAATTAAATATATATTCATATTTTTTGATATATTTATATTATAAATATACATTTGATATGTATATACACACACACATTACACACTAAGGAAAAATTTACTAAATTTTAATAAATATTTCTTTGAATAATCCTAGTGGAATATTTACTGAATATAAACACATATTTATTACATACAAGGACCATTAGTTTGATTCAACTATTCATCATTTTTTCATTTATCTAAATATTTATTTGCCATATTCGCTAAGACAATTCAAAAAAATATTTATTAAGATTTAATAAATTTTTTCTGTGTAGCAATAAAATTTTATTAAGTTAATATTAACAATAAATAATAATATAAATAATAATATATAATATAAATTAAGTGTAATAAAAGTTATGTACATAGTTGAGAAAAAGTTGATTAAAGTCATGAAATTCAAGTAAGTGTATATGTACTTAAATTTTATGATTTTATTAACTCCTCAATTTTTAATAATTGAATATTTATTTGTAATATATATTGTACATATACACTGTATGTAATTTTAAATTTGGTCTATTAATTGCTAATTGATGTTAGTATTAAACCATTAAAATCATGAATTAGCTCCATATATCTTGAATTCTTCCAATATCAACATTTCTATTTTACAAAAATTAAATCTGATTTCAGGGCGAAAGTTTGATCTACGCATTTACGTATTGGTAACATCATTTCATCCTTTGAAAGTATGGTTAGCTAGAGAAGGTTTTGCTCGTTTATGTGGCCAATTATTTGATCTGGAAAATATTGACGACAACAGAGTGCATTTGACGAATACGGCAATACAGCTGAAAGCAAGTCAGAATACCGAAGGTATTTCTTCGATAAAAGGCGAGACTGGGGAGTTAAGCTGTAAATGGGCATTGAATAAACTCAGAGATTATTTGATAGCTTATTACGAGGCGGAAGTGGTTGAAAATTTGATGCAACGCATTGCAGGTATTTACAAAATTATCAAATTACTGTTATTAATAAGATTTGATAAATAACATAATCACTTTACGATTTATCTTGTGTGTGTGTGTGTGTGTGTGTGTGTGTGTGTGTGTGTGTGTGTGTGTGTGTGTGTGTGTGTGTGTGCGCGCGTGTGTGTGTGTGTGTGTGTGTGTTTATGTGTGTAATGTTTGTACATATTATATCTATATTTATATCGCAGGCGTGATAATGGCGAGTCTACTGGCAGTACAACCATCCATGATGCATGATCGCAACTGTTTCGAGCTCTATGGCTACGATATACTGCTCAGTGATGATCTTCGACCTTGGTTATTGGAAATTAACGCATCCCCAGCCTTAACAGGTACCGACAACGAGGATCAACGTCTGAAATCCGATCTGGTTGACGACGTCCTCAATGTCCTCGACTTTGAGGTAACAGTTACACATGAATTCTTTCTCTTGCTTTTTATATATTATCATCTATACTTATATAGTACATATATAATTAATAATAAAAATATTTATATTTTTTATAAAAATATTTATTTACATATTTATATGTACACTTATAATTATTTCATATATTTTTATATAAAGATTTTTATTATGTTTTTGATTAAAATATTTTTAAATATAATTGCTATATAGAATTTTATATAGAATTTGCTTATATAGAATTTTTTAATTTTGAAAAATATTTCGTATGAATAAATAAAAAATTTTGATTGAAGGGTTGCTTCAGCGAACACGAGACCAGAATTGGGGGGCTGGATCTGCTCTGGGACGATGGACCAGTTTGGACCAGCTGCCCATATCCCGGCATTCGTACGGATGTGATTTCCAATGATCTCAGGAGACTCAACATCTTTCTCGGAGCAATTAATGATCGTCAAAAGCAGCTCTCTTTACTGAAAAGTCAGCTAATTGAAAAACGACAAGCAGGACAAGATTACTCTCCCATGTTGCAATATTATTTAAAATAAATAGAAACAAACTTTGATCAGATTACGTTTAAAAATTATATTTTCAAAGCTTGTTACCCAACAAATAATTTTCATTCATTAGTCTTAATTATTATCTCTATATAGATATCTTCTATATAGATAATCACAAAATTCTCTCGTGAAATTTCTAACGAGTTATTAAATATTCTTCGCGAAACTGTGCCACTATGCAGAAAGAATGCAGCTGGTACACTCTCGCTTTTACATCACATATCTTGCTCCTTCGTCATTTTTTTCTTCGTTTCCAGCGTCAAAACTAAATTTAGCCGAAGAGACTTGTGCGACTTCGTAACCAGTCTTTTCTACTTGATCATATATAAATATTGTTTAAATCATTTATTTATGATAGCAAAAAGTATCTTGATTATGTCTTTAGGTTATTTGATATTTCTTCTTCCTTTATCATGGATTATTTGCATCGATATAAATAAAAATAAATAAATATCTTTTTTATTAAAACTTAATATTCATTTATCATTCATATGTTTCAAAATTTTGATTAATTAAAAACTGATTAACACACTTGTGTGATTTTAACAAATTAATTTTCAAAAATCACCACTTAATGGTAATATCAGTTTAGCAACTTTAGACTTAAATAAAATTTTTAATTGTTAAACTTAAACAAAAATGGTAAAAATCATTAAAATTTAATTTAACTTAATAAGAGTATCATTAATTTGCTATTATAAATATATTTATAAAAATTTAAGAACAAATAACAGCTTATGAGAAAACGATGAGGTATCTTTGTTTTAATTAACGATCGAGTCTAAATTAGAAAAATCAGTTCCGTTAGAAATAATATATCTTATTTTTACTTGGAGTATCGTAAGTGTTTAAAGAGGCTGTACTTTGGACTATCACAATTCTTATTCGTGTATACTGAGAGTTCTTTAAAGAACGTTAAAAAAGAATCTTCTTGAAGTATTAAATTTCATTTCTTCTTCTTTACAAAAGCACAATTCAAAAAAATAATTATAATCTGCAATATTTAATGTATTTTAAAAACAGTTTAAATTAACTTGATCCATTTCCGACCGGTGACGCAAAAACACAATCTTTTTCTTCGAATCAGTATTGTGGAACTCGCATATAAAACAGTTTACGAGAACCTCATTTCTTCTATTTTAATTTACTCATTTCAATACCTGTCGAAAAAATCAATCTCCGCTGCAGACAGCATATGAATATCGACTTCAATACAATTGTAACGTTTATTTATAAAAATCAATCACGCTAAAAACAATCTTACATAGTTCCTTAATTTAAAAAGATCAATTTACCATTTTACTAGCAGCGAAAATCAATCTTGCGAGAATTGTAGCATCTCGCGTGTATATTGATCTCGCGAGTATCAATTTCGCAAACTGGGTGCACACGAAAATGATTTTATTAAATTGTTCATCCCAAGGCAGATTTAATTTCTAATGCAGAGGCGAAAAATCGTTAAATGAAAAATCGTTATCGCCAGATGCGTTTATTCTTAAAAATCAATTCCCTATGGCGTAGCTACGCCAGAAAAAAAAAAACCCGTAGGAAAGTCATTGTTTCGTTTGTAAAAACATATCATGCCATATACAAAAATCGATCGTGCGAGAATCGTTGATACGTAAGGATCAATTTCCTGTGAACAAGACAGGCGAAACTCGTCCTTACGGCGCGGCGCGGCCGTAAAGGTTTATGTCTATGCCGTGTTGTAACGTTGTAACTCACCTTGCCGCTCCTGGCCGCCGGTGAGTTTTCGACGATGTCGTAGATGACGTGGGCGGCCGGCAGGCCCGCCGACGCCGAGGCGCCGAGCAACGAGAAGCCGAAAGAGCCGCCGGAGCCGGAGTCGCCGCGGCACAGGGTGACCAGCAGCTCCTCCTCAGCCATCACGGCACATTGATCCTCACCTCTTCGCTGTCATTTGCCGTAATGTCACCTTTTCACGATCTCACACTACCTCGCACTACCACTCGCACTTGTCCACTTCCGATCCTTCCGATCGAGGTGGTAACGAGCAAAGGGCGCACCTTCCTTATTTGGGTTATCCTCGCCCTCCGCGCTTCTGTCACCCGACAACTGTGTATCTATCACTCGCACACCCACGCGCGGGACGAGGAAGCGCCTTCCCCTCTTCGTCGCGCCGCACTGCGAACGATCCTCGGCTGCGCTCGGTCTCTTTCGCTCTCATTCGACGCCACAGGGAGGAAGGAAGATGTAAGGCGACTGCTGCTGCTGCTGCTGCTACTTCGTGCTTCACTCTGTATACGCTACTCTTTTCTCGCGTAGGAGATCAAATCTATCCGGATTACTCGATCACGGATAGACGCCGTAAACAGCGGCGACACGTATCGCGACGAAAGACGCGCGAGAGTACAAATATAATAATAACAACTTTCTCACCTGACCGGTGGACACCCCGCAACTGATTGAGCGAGCGCGCGGCGCCACCTGCGCGCGCCACCGGTCTTTCACCTCGTCACCGACCATCCCCCTCCATCTTTCGCTACCGACCAATCGTCTAGCGTGTTGATCAGGAGCGGATATAGGATATAGACGAAAGACGAAAAACGTGGAGACTGGTGGAGGCCATGGACATCTTGCAGTTTTCTTATCTACCTACATGTTATGTATGTTGCGCTCGGTAAGTGTTCGTATCAGAAGATTGTACGTTTACGCGGTTTACGCAAAAATAATAGATGTATTACCTAATGAATTTTTACATGTAATAAATGATAAGGATAGAAAGATGTTAATATCAATAACGTTAATAACGTCTCTCCGAATGCATGTTATTATCTACATGAAAAAAATTCATATAAATTTCACGTAAACAATATATGTAAAAATGTCAATGTAATCTTGAAATGTACGCATAACACCGGCCGCACCCTGTACTACATATTATATGTATCGTTTTTTTTTACCGATTTTTTAAAACTCGTATATCTAAAACTTATTTTTGAATATGATTTTTCAAAAGGATTGATTGTTGTCAAATCAATAACGATTAAAATTCAGAAAGAATTTATTTAGAAGAAATTAAGTTTATCCATCATAAATCCATAGCCATTAATTATAAGAAAAAAGAAATGTTGATGAGAAAAAAGAATATGAAGAGGTAATTCTATTCTGTAGTAAGTGCACTGTTCTCTTGTTGAAAAAAATATGCGTGTATGTATTGGTATCCAACGGGATTTCGTAAAAGGTTTTTTTTACCCATGATTCGGCACTGTTGGCGGACGCTGACGCGGATGATTGGCGCTAATGGCGCTATCGTCAGTCAGCCGAGCGACTATGGAACCGATTGCACATCTTGTCAAAGTGTCCGTCCCGAATTATCTGGCCGGCCTACCGATTCCCGATTCGATAGGCGGATGGTTCCGACTAGGAGGTAATTTCTATTATACACATTTCCATACATTGCAACACAATTATACCTCGACATATCATTTTCCAGACTCCGACATAACCTCTCAATTTAAAGATGTATAATTTTTTTTAATTTAACTTGTTTCACTTCTTTTTTTTCTTTATACCAGTGAGGGACTGGTTCGCCCTTGTACCACCTACTGCCCTTCTCGCGGGTTTAGGATATATGTCCTACAGGGCGTTTTGTCCTCGTGGCAGACCTGCGGTATGTCTTTTATATTTGCTTCTTGTAGAAAATATCAAGGACAACACAAGAATTAGTTTTGATATTACTAGAAAAGTTATATAACTTTCATAATATCTTTTCCAAGTATCAATTCACTATAAACTTGTTGTAAACTAGATGGAATAAATTTAACTTTATAATTATGTTCTTAATTGTGTTCTGTATATTTATTTCTTATATATTTGAGTAATAATATAGAATGTTCTATATCTCTCTCTTTTGCAATGTATATATATATATATACATATA
>NW_017259325.1:1472702-1481011 GCF_001594045.1 Atta colombica
TGTATATATATATATATAAAATATTTTTATAATAATTTTAATGGTATATTTATAATTTCATTAATTTTTCTATCTACTTCCTTGCATATAATGTAAGTTAATTATTTTATAGCCACATGGTCGTGTTAATCTCAAAGTAAAAAAAGATATTCCAAAAGTAGTAGACACCGTTGATATCGAAGATATCTCTGAAAAAGCTGTATTTTGTCGTTGTTGGAGGTCTGAAAATGTAAGTTCTTTTTGGTATAAGACTCGAAATCCTAAGATCAGAAAAAATTATGCAACTTAACTTTCATTTTGTTTTTTACAAGGAGATAAACAAGTAATTAAATCAATCAAAAATTATTCCTAATTATTTTTTAGTTAGAAGATGTTCTTATGAATATTCATTATTTATATTCTCTAAAATAATTTTTTAAAAGTGTTGATATAAAATAAGATCTTTCACATATATGTCTCATCCTTAATCATTTTTTATTCATAGTGGCCATACTGTGACGGTACTCATGGACGTCATAACAAAGAGTGCAATGACAATGTGGGTCCACTCATTGTCACGAAGAAAGGCTAATTACAAACACATTGACTAATTACCACTGGTAATTTTTCATCGCTGTAAGATAGCTATTTACTCATCATGTTGTAGATAAATATGAGGAAGGATCAAATAGATGAATCTTTATCCCCCTCTGTAGATAAATTTTACAAAACGTCTGCCAATTTATTTTTTAAGGCACCTCATTTTTAAGGAAAGGTTTATAAATAAATTTATTTCCATAATATATTCAGTGGGTTTTTTTATTCTTATGCATAATTATTTAATGAATAAACGATTAATATAATTAAAATAAGATAAATAATTCTAATTCGTATATATCATACCCACCTATCATTATTTTTCAGTAAGATTAATATATACAAAGCATTCTGCCTGATGTGATATTCATCTTCCGTTCATCTTGTAATAATATATTTTTACATAAGATATTAGAATGTAATATTTTTTGTGAACACTTGTTATTTTCAAAAAGGCACGATGAACTTTAAGTAGCATCTTTTATGCAAAACAGTAAGATATCTATTTTAACTTGAAATTTGTTTACATCGATGATTTACAAACGAAATTACATAATAAACAAAAAATTTATTAAACGTAATATTTAAACAAAAAATTAAGTTTAATAATAAAAAATTAAAATTGTTATATATTTAAAATAAAGTTAAAATGCTGAATAATTACGAAAATAATATATTTATTATTAATTTTTTTGTCTCTTTATTTAACATAAAAGCATGAAAAATCTGTAAAATGTATTCTATATCTTTTTTAGAAATATATTTCAAGCAGAAATTAAAAGAATATATTATAAAAAACAACAAAACAAAATATCAAATTTTATACTACACATAAGAAACGAAATAAAATATTAACATAACAAATATTATGTACTTAAATGTAGATTTGATTTCGCTTTTTTAATAATTGTAAATGTATTTATAATAAAGCTTTTTTGATTAAAGTTAAGAAAATATTAAATACAAATACGTTATTTGTATTTCTACACTGCTATTATCAAACATGCAAATATTTTGTTTTTGTAATTCGGAAGTTAATAATTATTAATTCATTATAATAATTTCATTTCATACTAATTTCCGATATGATAATTTGTAATGATTCTTCTTGTGTATCTTCTGTCTGTTTGTTACAATCATATATTAAACCTTATGTTGTAAACGTTAAATATAACGTATTTTTAAAAATATTAATTCATAGCATTTTCATTGATTAAATTAATTGTTCACTGGTCGTAGATTTTCAATTGTGTACTAATTATGTACTAATTGCGTAATAAGAAATTCGCGATTTTTATTATAAATTGCTATTTTCCAAAAGAAATTAATTAATTAAAAATATTTTTCAGTAAAATATATATATATATAATTATCTCGTGTCTGAGATATATCATTTTCTTCGTAAATCCACGACTTGGAGTGCCATTACATCCAATTTGTAGTGTCTTGCTTTCTAAAACAGTTAATGAAATAAAACAGTTAATAAAATGCACACAATATGAATATTCAGGATACAAGCCAAAATTGTTAAATATATTATTAACATTTATTTATTTATTTTACTACTGTATAGTATCAATATTACATTTTTTTTTAATTGACTAGTAGTTCAATTTCATTTCTAATTCATTTTTATTATTAATCATTAAAACTTTAACTAACATTGTTAAAAATGTTATTGAATAGATTAATTATGATATATTTACTGTATATAGTGATGGTTCAGTAGGATGTGGATGAAATCCTGTTTCTCTGCAATTTGCGATAAAATCCAAACCATAATCGGGTGTTAAGATAAAGAATCCTGTTCTGTAAAAAAATTCCATTTCTCATAAAAATTATAATAAATACAAAACAAATTTTAATTTAATTCTAAATTAATAATTAAAAAACAATTACATTTTATTCCTATTTATATATTTTAATATTTGTATGTAGGGAAACTTATGCAAATAAACTTCATAATTGAAGTAATTAATAAATTTTGTGAAAAATAAAAAATTATTACAAAATAAATAATTGTAAAATTTACATTTAAAGAATTTAAAGAGAAAGAATGTATATTAAGGAGATTAGTTCATAATTCAGTTGAATATTTAATGATTAAAACTCTTTGAAGGATTTAGTATGTATAAAATATACGAAATATATTTTTCTTACATACTCATCATATTTCGGTGCACAAACTATCGCTATAGCTTCTGCCATCATCAACTGATAAGCACAGTGTGTGTGAAGATCTACGCTTGATAAAAATGCAGTCTGCGTAGGATGCGTCTATAATATATAATACATAACACAATTATATATATTTAAGATAAACAAATTAAAAATAAATAAATAAATCTTCTTGCAATTTTTCAATAAAGTTATAAATGAACATACAAAGTAAATCTTACGTACATGAATCCAACCGAGAGTGATAAGATTATGCTGATCTTGATAATCGAAGATATCTTCTTCGTTATGTGTAGTACAAGAATCTGGAGTTCCAGTTTGTTCTGGTATCAATAAATGTGTTACCATCAATTTATTTCGTTCCAATCGTCCAGCCAGAATGCCACATGTTTCTTTATTGCTTGTTGTATTGCTGAAAGCAAGCGTCAGAAAGTTGTGCATTAATTTGGTCGGTAGAATAATGTCACGCAAGGATAATCCGTTGCTTGTCAATAACGAAGGTTTTGTAGAACGATCCACTATCGGTGTTTTTCTAAAAACATTAAATATTACAATAAATGTGTGTATTAGTATATATTTATATAGAGAATTTTCCAGCAGAGGCACAAATCGACATAAGAGCCATTCTATTTTTATTTCTTACTGATTATCGAACAAGGACAAGATGACTTTGTGTCAACTTGTGTCTTTTGCTGAAAAGCTCTCATATTAGATGTTAAATTAGATATGTTTTAAACATAAGAAGATATATTTATTTTTAGCATTTTACTATATTAATTTATAAAAATAATGTAACTATTTAATATTAAATCTTATGATATATAACTATTAAAGACAAAGCTTTATTTTATATATAACAAGATTTACATTTCTTTGGAGGTCTTTAATGCTTTATCATCATTTGCAAGATCTATCACAGTTTTTGATGCAATGGAAGGCAAATGTTTTGTCTCCATTGGTACATTTACAGTAATAGCAGTTTTAGCCGCTTTGACAGCAGCTAAAGCAGCCATTTTGTTCCTCTTGTTTTCTTCTTCTTTTTGCCTAAACAAATGTATAATATTATAAAATCAATTTCTTAATAAAAATTATTAATTTCATGTTTTTACTGTAACAAATATACCATATAAGATAATATACCTTTGAAGTTCTTCTTGCCTCAAACGCTCTCTTTCAATCCTTTCTCTTTCTTTCAAATCCTCTAAATACTTATCGAATTCTGCTTGATATTGCTCTAATAACTGTTTCTTCAGTTTTTCAGCTTTAGGAATGACTATTCGTAGAGCATCTTTATTCATTGCTTTATCCTTGGTTGATACATTATTATATTGCGGATGGCTCCTTATTTTATCCACAAAAAGTCTATTGCAATAGGACATATTTAGCAATAAAATTATAAAAATATATTATTTTAGTTAGTAATAAGATAAGTATCTCTTAAAAATATATTAAATTTATCAATCTTTAAAAATGTTTATTATATATAACATATAACAAGTTATTATTAATTATTACCTACGTTATAAATTTCATATATAATGTGAAAGCATTTTCATAACTGCCATCTTGCATATTCATGTCTGCTAATCTGACCATTTCCACTCCTGTACGATAATATCTAAAATTAAAAATATCACATTAAAAAATTAAATAGCTTTTGAAACTGAATATTGGCAATTATTATTACAATATTTAAAATTAAAGACATCACATTAAAAAATTAAATAGCTTTTGAAACTATTTTAATTGAATATTGGCAATTATTATTACAATATATCTAATATTTATAATATTTATACATAAATGTAGTAAAACAATCACATATTTTTATAATAAACATATAAAAAAGATATTTTTTAATTTTAGAACTATTTTACAATCAGACATTCGAATTCTAATTCTTTGTTCATAAAAATCTTTTTTTTAATTTTAATAAATTTAAAGAAGTTTTGAAGTAACTTTTTCTAATAATATTTTATTATATACAATAAATTGACATATGATAAATATATTTCTTACCTTTTAGGCGCAATATTCGGATCAATTACTACTCTCGAAGCATGATCTGTAAGAGCTTTGATTCGTTCCTTAGGATCTATGATACCCATTTCTTTCAAAGACTGATTAGTTTTGTCCATCTTGTAGGTTAGTTTAGTTAAACTTTCAATATTAACAAATGGTTGAAAAATCTTTTCTCAATTTTTCAATATTATAGATCTTTTTCTCGGCATCATTTTAATGTTGAACATGACAAAAAATGTTAAAAAATATTAATTATTTAAGTTCTAATTAAGATCCAAGACCGTACTTGAAACTGCAGTTCGTGTTCTTTGACAAATTTAATAGCAAATTCAATAAGTATACACAGATGCACAATGTATCCGATGAACTGGCAATACTGTACTAGCGCACTCTAGTCTCTTGTCGAATCTTGCGCACTCTCTCTCTCTCTCTCTCTCTCTCTCTCCTTTCTTTCTCTCCCTTTTTATCCAATGCCCTTGAAACCGATAAAGTTTGTTGATTGCAATATAGAAAGAGATGAGAATCTTTATATTCTATTCAATCAAGCT
Source organism: Atta colombica (assembly GCF_001594045.1). Taxonomy (NCBI): domain Eukaryota; kingdom Metazoa; phylum Arthropoda; class Insecta; order Hymenoptera; family Formicidae; genus Atta; species Atta colombica. Next base: position 1,478,027 of record NW_017259325.1, read on the forward strand.
TGAAAAACTTTGTTGTATGACACATGAAACATCTTAATGCCTCAGGCGCCATCATGCGTCAAATTTAAGAAATTTTCAAACTGTGACGTATTTCGTGTTTTTCAATATATAATCATCGTATTTTTTATTGCATATGCGATTGTAATTGCTATGAACTGTTTTCGCAAATGCGACAGAATACTCTGAAAAAAGAAATCTTGTTTCGGATAGCTTAGCTATGACTTCATTGTTGCGTATTCTGGAGTATTCTAATTTTTTATTCGCGCGCGCGCGAGAGAGAGAGGGAAAGCCAAGTGAAGTATAACATACCAACAAAATGTAAACTTCTATAATTTTAAGAGCAAGTTGCTATTATGAGTAAGTGGAGTTGCGAGTTGCATTTCCAGACTAAATTTATAATATTATAGTATACTTATAATATATACATGAAGTATAGCATATATAGTATATACATTACATATATGATTCGCTAAGTATACGAGGGTCGTTTGATAAGTTTAATAAATTTCCATGAGATGGCGCTACAATCCATTTGATGACGCGACATCTCGAAAGATCCACTCTTCGAACCTCTTCAGGCCAAATTTCAGCCAGAAAGGACGCATAATTCACGTTTGGTAGTCATTTGAAGCGAGTGGTTTAGCAGTTTCCGCAAAAATGGAAAAAAACGAATTCCGTGTAGTAATAAAACACTTTTATTTAAAGAAGTGGACAGCAGCGCAGATCAAAGCCGAGTTAAACGAAGTTCATGGGAACTCTGCTCCTGCATTGAAGACCATTTATTTTTGGATAAACGAATTTAAACGTGGCCGAACCTGCACTGAAGACGAAGCGCGCTCCGGACGACCTGTTGAGATTACATTGGATGTCGTGGAAAAAATCCATGGTATGATTATGGAAAATCGTCGAATGAAGGTGCGTGAGATTGCTGAGGCCGTAGGCATCTCCACGGAGAGAGTGCATAACATCCTGCACGAAAAATTGCATGTAAAAAAGCTGTGTACGCGATGGGTGCCGCGATTGCTTACTCTCGATCAAAAACGCATGCGAAAGGACGTTTCAATGCAGTGTTTGGCAATGTTTAAGCGCAATCCGCAGGACTTTTGGCGTCGATTCGTGACTGTGGACGAAACTTGGATCCATTATTACACTCCTGAAACGAAGCAGCAGTCAAAGCAGTGGATAATGTCTGGTGAAAATGCGCCGAAAAAGGCGAAGACTGTTTTGTCGGCTGGAAAGATGATGACCACTGTTTTTTGGGATTCTCAAGGAATTATCCTAATTGACTACTTGCAGAAGGATAAAACAATAACAGGAGAATATTATGCAACGTTATTAGACCGTTTAAAAGAAGAGCTGAAAAAAAAACGGCCAAGATCGTGTAAAAAAGTGCTCTTCCATCAAGACAACACGCCATCCCACAAGTCAACCGTTGCAATGGCAAAACTACACGAATTGGGCTATGAATTGATTCCTCATCCACCCTATTCTCCGGATTTGGCCCCATGTAACTTCTTTCTGTTCCCAAACTTAAAAACTTGGCTCGGTGGGAAGAAATTCTTGTCAAATGAGGAAGTCATTGTCGCCGTCAATGAGTATTTTGCATACTTTGAGACAGCCTACTTTTCCGACGGTATTAAAAAATTGGAAATTCGTTGGACTAAGTGTATAGCCCTTGATGGAGACTATGTTGAGAAATAGCAGATTTTTTCCAAAAAAATGTGTTTTATTTGCTTTTTTACCAAACTTATCAAACGACCCTCGTATACACACACACACACACACACACACACACACACACACACAAAATGTGTATATATATATATATATACATATACACATATATATGTATATATTAGGTTTGCTTCCGCCGTTTTTTTTCCGAAATTCGAGGCTTTATTGTAAAAAACTAGTTATACATTTATGATTCAAAGTATTGTCCATCGTTGGCCACTACTTTCTCGTATTTTTCGGGTAGCGTACGAATCCCGCGTCGAAAAAACTGATCATCTTTTGAGGCTATCCATGAATCGATCCAATTTTTTACTTCTTCATAAGACCGGAAGTGCTGGTCAGCCAGGCCGTGTGCCATTGATCGAAACAAGTGATAGTCAGAGGGAGCAACGTCTGGAGAATACAGCGGGTGGGGTAGGACTTCCCATTTCAACGTTTCCAAGTATGTCTTGACCACTTTCGCAACATGAGGTCGAGCATTGTCATGCTGCAAAATCACTTTATCGTGTCTCTTGTATTGTTTGTTTTTCAATGCTCGGCTCAAACGCATCAATTGCGTTCGATACCGATCGCCTGTGATTGTTTCAGTCGGTTTTAACAGTTCATAATACACTACGCCGAGCTGGTCCCACCAAATACAGAGCATGACCTTGGACGTCAAAATCACCGTTCTTGAAGCGTTGAAACCACTCACGACACGTTCTTTCACTAATAGCGACCTCACCATAAGTATTTGAGAGCATTCAATGAGCCTCAGCCGCAGATTTCTTTATATTGAAGCAAAAAATTAAAATCCCACAAATGACGAGAATTTGGCTTGTAAACTGACATTTTCAATCGAGAATAACTTTATGATGCAGACACAAATCGACTAATGTTTCTATAGGGTTATGTTGACAGATGCCCAAGTTTATTGTATGACGTCTATGATCTATTTATTTCGACCACCACTTACCGCTAAAGCCATCTATAGGAAAACGGCGGAAGCAAAGTTGTACACCTAATATATATATATATACACACACACACATATATATGTTCATTTTACCTAATTCGCGAAGAATTAATTTTAATTTGAGATTTAATGGATCTGTGAATACGATAGAATTTGATATGGACTATAAATTAAAAATTTTTTATTTTATTATACACATAATAAAAATATATATATCAACATCTCGTTTTAATTCTATCTATTAAATATCTATTAAATATCTCAAATTAAAATTTTTATATACATATATATAAAAT
>NW_017259325.1:1481485-1498454 GCF_001594045.1 Atta colombica
TATATATATATATATATATATAATTGTATATACAAAAAAATGTCAATTTTATATATAATTATATATAATTATATGTAAAATATTCCTCATTTTCCCTCTTCCTCTTTCCTCGGGCATAATTTTTATAGTTGCTGATAAGGTATGACATCATTTTATGACTTGAGACAAATTAAATATTAGGTGATATTTAAACAAATCGTATCAATTTTTTACCGATTCCTACGATTTTATATTTTAAATAAGTTTCTGGAATTTATTTTATATTTTTTATTTTAAATAACTCGTAACAGTTATTTTATTGAGTCATGATCGGCATTATACGTAAATTTAAAGAATTTCTGAAACACAGACTAATTTGCGGTAATGTCTTAAGTTAATTTATTAACTGAAAAATGAAATAACGATTAACTTAAGGTTAAATTAAAATGTTTAATATTTTTAGCCAAAGCTGTATTTAGCGCAAATTATTTCACAATATTAAGAAAATTTACATGTATCTCTACATAAAAAATATATACATAAAATATTTTATCAACCTTTATTTAACCTTAATTATTTAAATATGAATTATTAATATAAAAGAATAATGAAACTTGAGACATAATATTGGAATATCAAAAATATTCCACGCGAGTAATTATTAATTACGTTTAAAAGAACCATACAAGTAAAATATAGGATTGAACTATAAGTGTCAGAGATGCCACAAACCAAAACACGAAATGTACGACGATACCCGTTTGTCAAAATCATAAAAATATGAATAAAAATATGAATAATTGAATAAACCGTGAATATTTTTTTTTCATACGTGACAATTGAATATCCGAATAGCGAAGGGTGGTAGCGCGGCAAAAAGCGAGGGGAGCGAGTGGTGGTTGATACGTCATCGCTTCGGTATTCGCTCGGCGATCTTGGAGGGAGACGGAAGTGTGATACGAATCGCTCCCGGTGTCGCATTAATTTATAAAAATGAAATATCTACGAACGCGAATTACATAAGAACTAAGTGTGCTAATGGTTAAGAAATAAGTCAGAAGTTATTTAATCCTTAGTACACAAACATTCGATCATTCGTGTCTTAGCTTAATTTTTATCATTTTTACAAGTATATATATATAAATTATTAAACAATTTTTATAACATATATATATTTTGACATCTTTAGAAAGTATTTGTGCAATTATATATTCATAACAAATTGTAGATAAATTGTTGTAACTAAATATAGTTAACAAAATCAGAAAAATGCACTGTTTCATATAAAAATATAAAACTCTGAAACAAAAATGTTTAAAGAAAAAGTATTTCAGTATTTTAAAATTGATATTCCAAAAACTACAAGAAAAAAAATAGTTCAAGTGTCGGCTGTCTAAAAAGTTTAGTTATTGAATAACTTGAAAATGATGTTTTTTTAATATATGTGAATGACTACAAATTGAAAATATATTACATTTTCATTTTAAAACGATGAATTTTATTATTGCTATTGTGTTAAAAAAACTTATAATTTATTAGAAAAATATTATCTATAACATTACAAACAACGTAATATATAATTACGTTGTTTAAAACAAAGATATCAAAAATTGCGTTTATTAAGAATTAATATGTATATTATTTTAGGATTAAATTCTTTTTTTAATAATTCGCAAAATATTTTCGTAATACAATCGAGAATTGAAGTTTTAAAGAAAAAAAAATTTTGTTTCGTTGCAGAAAATGTACACACTTTCATTTGTGAACTTTGGAGTTATATCAGTTAAAGGATACGCACGAAGAAACACACAAAACTTGTTCTCTAGATGCCAAACTTTTTTTAGTAATAAAAAAAAGACCGATATTTGGCCAGGTGCTCTTAGTATTTAAAAATATTATAAAAAAAAAAGAAATGAGCAGGATACGAATGATCCAGATGTATACTAAGGTTAAAATAATAACTTTTAAATAACTTTCATCTTTTTTAATAAAATGCATTTTAAATATCTTTATTTTTTAAATTCGACTGAGCTCCGTATAAAATTAATAGTACATTATATTATATTAATATATAATATAATATAATGTATTATTAATTTTTGCAGTTTAATGATTTTACTTTCTAATTATTCATATTTTAATACTAGCGATAAACAGACATTTATTCGGCAATAATTAACAGAAAATTTGTACTGTTACACGCAAATTAGGTAGATATATGAGTCTTATTTTAATAAAAATTTAGGAATTTAATCGATATTTTAAACAATGTCAAACGGTTTATGAAACTAAAGAGGAACTATGTAATAATTAAGGCAATAATGAATATAATTAAGTAAAATTTATTTCTATAAAACTGAAAATTCAGAGTGGAAATTTTACAAAACCTTATTTTTTTTTTTAAATATAGCACGGTTGGCGCATAACCTTGATGTTTGTTTTTGCGCGGTGGTGGGACAAGTGGGTAGCTCATTATTTACATATGTCGACATCGTCGACGCGTTATCATTCAACTTCGAATGTTAATCTTCTTCGCAATCACGACAAGTGCTAGATAAGTGCTAGATGTATTTATTACGAGATGTATTTTACATTCGTTTATAGCACAGGATTATTAATTCGCATGATTGTTAATTATTCGTAAATGGATCGAGCCAATCATGTAAATCACGAATATATATATTATACAATATATATATTTTACGAACATATTTCATGCGATGTATTCGTTTAGAATTGAAACAATGGAGAAGAAGATTTATAATTGTTTTACAATAGTTATGGACGATAATTATTTTTCGTTAAGATAAAATTTTTCTTTTATTTAAATATGTAACTGTCTATTATTACGAAACGTATTTTAAATTGTATGTCCGATTAAATATTAATTTAAATTGTCAAGCAATTTTTGGCTCGATTTTGTTTAATATTTTTTGTTTTTATTTATTATACACATATATTTATACACATATATTTTGAACGATATCATATGAATTACAAGAAGAGCAAACTCTTTGCTATACACGATAGAGTTCCAGAAACCCCAGTACAATTTGCTAAATCGAGATTTTTTTCGTTTTTGAACTTTTCTTTTTCTTTGAATCTATAATATATCTCGGAACTCCTTAATTCTATCGACTTTTATATATCATGAACTTATTCATGAACTTATATCATGAACTTATTCTTTAATCAATTCTCTGTCGATTGAGGAAAAAATTAATTGAAATAAAAACCTTTATTAAAATTTTTAATTTAAAACATTTTCGTTTCCTTTATTGTTTTTTATATTCTATTTTATCTTGTTTTATTTTTATATAATAATTTTTGGTTCGTAGCCCTCTTTTTCTTTGTTTTCTAAAATTTATGAGCCTTATTACTAATCAGATAATTTAATTGAAATACGAATTATGTCTATTTTTATGGAAGTTACGGTAATAAGTATGGATGGAGTCCTAGAGACTCGAGTGTGTATATCAATGGTAGAAAAAAAAGTATGTATAGCAAGAGTTAATAAATATCCTTAATATAAAAATAACGCAATTCGTACAGTTTGCGAATAATTTCTCGTTTTCGTGCATTTTTCGCAAGTGCGTAAACGATGAAATCGAGCATAACTTTATTGTGATTGTCTGCCGGCTATGATAACAAATTAATTATAGAAGGATTATTTTTCTTTCTTACTAATATCTGGCTTATTCAATTAATATCTCAATTTTACAGACATAATAAAAGATTCATTTTTTTTGTCCTGAATTTGTTTCGCAATAAATAATAAACTAACATGTGCTCGATATTCATATTTAAAAGTAAATCAATAACATATATATATATATTTTTTCTTCCCTTCTATGACCTTGATGAGATAGAAGAGCTCAATACCTCGAGAAAATACACAAAAAGAATGGATTCTTAAGTGTCTAAAAATTTTCAGATTTATCTAAATTATGTATTTAACTAAATTTTTAGATATTTAAGTAAAATTGTTCTCTTTGTGTAAAAATCCAATGACGGGGAAGCTAATGAACCCTCGTCGCCGATTTAAATGAAAATGAACGAACCGTAGCCGGTTCGTCGCGTCGTGCGTTTTGCATCAGGAGTGCCATTAAAATTCTCGGCCTAATAGACTTTTTACGATTCCCACGGACTCCTATCATAAATTTAATAACGTGGAGTGCCATAGTATCGCACGAAAGACTTTATTAATGATTAATCCGCGCGCGATTGTAGTATATTACCCGCGAGTATTTTTCGCGAGTATCCTGTGCGAGAGAATGACAATCCAATCCTGAGAGAAGGAGGTGGTCTGAGAGAGACATCAGACATCGGTGGAACAATCTTGGGGTGAGTATTATTTCTTATCTGCATTCAAATAAGAATTTTTTCCGATTTATTCGAGCTTCTTTTTTACTTTTTATTTTAACAAGTTAATAATTAAAAAAAGAGAAACCATTTCGAAATTTTATGAAAATTTATTCTTGTTTCAAAGATTTTTTTCGGAAAATAGATAATTATATTCTACACTCATTCTTCAATTCTCGCGATACTTTTTATACGTAGTTTTTTTACGCGGTAAATAATCTCTTTTTTGCGCGGAATTTTTTTCTAAACTTTTACTATTTGTGTTTTTGTACAAATATGTAAAATAAATATTTTTATAACATACATATTTTTATAACATACAACATATTTTGATAACGTTTTTTTTACTGGCAGACTCCATTTATCCAATTTTCAATTCCGTAAAAAAATTACATGTGCTCCATGTAAATCAACAAGTGTTTATAATTAAAAACTGAATAAAAAGTTTGAATTAAGTACATAAAAATTATCTTTTGAAATGTTAATCATTTTGAACATGTCTTCAATTAGGACCTTATGTTTGTATATTACAGCATCATCGTAGATATCTGGCTAAATAATTCCGTTCGTTGCACATCGAATTGGTGAGTCAGAAATTTTTTTATTGAGATAATGAATCTACGATTAATTGTGTCAAATATAAATCAAATATATTTCAGCACATGTTGAATAACAATAAATTATTATCAAAAAATTTATATTTCGTAAATTCGTTGTTTTAAAACGGGTGAACTAAAATTGATTATTGAAAAAAAAACGTAAAGAATATATAGACAGATCTATGAGTTATCATAATACCATTTGTGACTGGAAAAGGGAAGTGAAAATTGAATTAAATTAAAAATGCTTATTTTAAATTTTAATAATTAAGAAAGAATTACTACATTTTGATTAATAATATTTAACGTTATCAAAAATAATTTTAATTGTTATAAATTGAAATATAGCAGCCAAAAGATATAATTGAATATTATACAATAGTTATAAGGATTATTAAATATTATATATAAATTTACAATTGTAATAATAAATATTACATTATTGATTATATACACATTGTATATGTATATATTTTTTGGAGGATTTCAATCTCATTCCTTACCGCTTAATTATCTACGAAAAGTCCTTTAAGCCAATAAAGCATCGATTTTACTAGTTCTGTTCCTTTATTTTCAACATAATTCGCATTTCGTTGATATCTATACGGCTTTCCAATATTTCCTCTAAAATTTTCTGGAACGTTGTAGTTATTGTTAATCAATTTTGTTGCTTCAAACTTCTTATTTCCCTTTTCATGAAAAATCTTATTTCCTAAAACAAAATTATCTTTTTATATACTTCTTATCTTTTTATCAAATTATATTAATTACCTTCTACAGTATCCAATAATTTGTCCGATTTTTCTTCTTCTTTGTTCATTTTGGATTTTTCGGAAATATTAATTTCTTTAAGAACAGGATTCCCTTGATTTTCGGAATTTATCTTCTGTACAATATTCACATTTTGAACATTGTTTGTATTTTCAACTTCAAATAGTTTTAATTTTTTAACTATTTTCGACTGATTTTCTGTATCTGCCTGTATTTCAAATTCTTCAGAATCCTTTCTCAAATTAAAAATTTTTTGAGTACTTGGAAATACTGAGAAATTCATATTCGGAGTATTCTTTTTCTTGCGAGAATTTATTAAATCTGAAAATTCATCAATTGCGTCGTTATTTTCATACAATAATCCGTTTTCATCCAATAATTCATTTTTTTTTATATCATCATAATTATTAACATTCTTTTCATCTGATTGACGTTTAAATCCTTCTACGGAGTTTATTATTGACTTATTATAATTTAATATTTTGTTTTGCAATTCGGTTTTATTTAATAATACTCTTTCTTCATTGAAATCAAGCAATAAATTGTATTTTTTTGCGAAATCGATGACAGGCATTGAAATCATTGCGAAATTATCATTATTTGGTTTCCATAAATGCTGTTCATTATTTCTTTCTTTTTCTTCTTCTTCTTTCTTTAAATTTTGTGTTCTCAAGGCGTTTCTTCTCGTCAGTATATTAAATGGTTGAAATGGAAAACTGTTACTTCCTAATATATTTTCTTGATCTTTCTTTTCCGAATTTGTTATCGTCGCATGCATATCTTCTTGTTGGTGATTTTTTGATGATCGAACTATATGTCCTTGCAGTGGGACGCAGCAGGGACATTTTCTTGTTAAAATCTGCTCACATACATTTTTGGAGATCAATAATGCATAAGAACCATCTTCCAATCTCTTTATCTCTAGCGGTAGTTTCACGCCATCATTGATGTAATAAAGTTGCGATTTCTGAAGTTCTGAGATATCATCGGAAACAATTGATGAAGGAAATAAGGCAGACGATTTAGAAGAAGAAACGATAACTTGTTTTTCTTTTATGATATCTTCATTATTATTTATCTTGTTAATTAGATTGTTATTATCCTTATCGCTATTGCCATTACTATTCTCATTATCGTTATTTATACGTATATTTGTAATTTTATCAGTTAATGAGGACGAATTAGTTCTTGAATTATCATCACCAGAAAGTCCTGTCTTGAAGTACGTAGTTTTTGCGTAAGTTCTTTGAATTTCCGTGGTAACTTCGTGGATTTTAATGATATTATTTTCTGTTAAATTCTGCTGTTGCGATTCTAAAATATTATCTGTTAAAGAAATAATTGTAGGTTTATATTCTTCTCCATTTGTAGATGAAATTAAATTACCATCTGTAGTAGTTAGATATTCCATTTCGTTTTCGTCTTTAATTTCTGCTATATTTTGTAAAGGCATGTCGTCTTGTGCATAATTGGATGAAGGTTTTTGTATAAAGTTCATGGGCGCTGTTGTAATTTCAACATTTTTATCATCGATACGATTTGTTGCATATTTTAAAATCTCAGGCGAATAATACTTTATTGGTGGCAGATTAAACTTAATTCTTTCTAATATTATTAGTGGATCAATCTTATCAGTTGTAGTAGTTAATATGTTTTCATTTAATGTATGATTTACTTCTTCTTCGACATTTTTAGCTCCTATGTTTTCTAAAATTTTGTTATCCGATACGTAATTGGGTGTTTCTTGTATAAAATTCGTCATCGTTATTGTTTCTTTATTTCTTTCTTTATCGATGGGATGATTTTTTATGTATTGTCCAGCTCCTGTTGAATTTGATTCTGATACGCTAAGATTATTTTGTAAAATAGCTTTGTGATAAATTATTTTAGGTTTCAGTGATTCAGCTATTTTCTTTTCTGCACCATCTTGTTCATCTATCTTCTTTAAAATTTGATCTGTAATATCTTCTTTTATTTTATCTTCATTTGTTGATTCTTCTTTTTCTTTTTTCTCATATAAATGTAATAATTGCGGAAATTCAGAAATAGTCAATATGTTTGCATTATTTTCTAATATCTTAGCTTTCTGATTGTCTGTGGTATGTATTTCTTTATTGTCTATTTTTGTATCTTGTTTTTTCATATCAACATTTTGTTTGCTATTTAATATTGAATCATCAATATTGTTTTCTATTTTGTAATTACTTGTAGGTATTTCTTGCATATTAATCATATCCATATTTGCCTCGTCACTAATAATTTCATTACTTTGTTCTAACGTATCAATATCTTCTGATGAATTTTTTGACTTTCTTGATTTCTGGAGAATGTCATTTAGTGCATGAATTATCAAATCATCTATTTTATCATCTTTATCGTTAGATAAATTATTTCTTACACTTTGTACGATTATATTTCGCACAATATTCTGGTCTATTTGCGATGCAATTGCCGGAGAGTTTAAAAACTCTTTGATGATCTCACGCAAATTTTTCGGTGTTGCTATTGATAAATTTTGGTCTAAAATTGGTGCTAAGGTCACTAAATTAGTTTTCCATTGTCCATCTTTAAATTGATGCTCTTCGAGCATCATCGGTGGAAGTTTGTGATGAAAACTAGAAAGTGTATCTAATATGCTGTGTAGAGTGTTTTTAATTACACCATGTGACCAATCGTTTGTAAAATCTTTTCTAGGAATAGCTGTAACGTAGGATAAAACATCTTTTACTTTGTCTACGATTGTATTTTCTATCTGCGGCATTGACAGAATGTCCTTTAAATTCGGAACTTGCAGAATTTCTGGTAGTAAATTTTTACCTTGCGTCTGAAGAATATTTTCATCAAAATCTTTTGTTTTGGTTAAACGAGTATTCGACGTAAAGTCATTAATGACCTTTCTGATAGAATTTAAAAGCAAGCTATTATCACAAAATGGTAATTTATTTGTTGATGAATCGATCATTTTAATATTATTGATGGTACTTTCCTTATTGTTTGAATTACTTAATTTTTTGTCGTTGAAATATTGCATTGTCGTAGATTGTTCTTGAGAAATCTCTCCTGGTTTGATGTTGGTTTCTATTCCTATTTCTTTTTTTATTTCCTCTACAAAATTATCTCTAGTTTTGGAATTAGAGCTAGTCTTTTCTTCAAAATGCTCTTGAGGGATTTTTTTTTTAGAATAAATATTCACATTTGATTCTTTTAGGTAGTTTCTATCTTGCTTTTTAAGATCGGTTTTAGAGTCGTAAACTGTTGTTGTCTCCTTTTGAAAAGTATTTGAATTAGATTTTATATTTGTTATCTGATTCTGTTGATTAATTTTCGAATTATTTGCTTTTTCATCACTGTTAGATTTATATGAAGGAGTAAAGTAAAAAAATTTCTTACTTGATGTTGGATTTACTATTTCCTCATCATTTGGATTTAACAATAATTTAATTTTATTTTTACTTTTTCCTAATAATTTTTTTTTTCCCATCGTTGTAGTTTCATCAATTGTCGGATCCATCAATTTCTTGATTGAAATATGTATAGTTTTTACAGTATTAAATGGTGTATTTTTATCATAGTTGATATCTGACTTAGAAATCTGTTTTATAGATTCTGACTGAAATTCACGCAGAGAAGCTTCATCAATATCATCATTTTTTATATTTGTTGATTCAAGATATTCATTTACATTAACATTTGATTTATTGATTTTATTAGTGGATGACTCCGATGCAAAGTACGGATCAGTCGCTTTGAGTTTATTTGAATGATTAATGTCATCTCTAGGGGATATTTGTGTGACATATTCCGGAATTCTAATCGCAGAATACTTGTTAGGATTATTTTCTTGCACCTGTTTAGCAAATTTTGGTGATATTGCACTGAGCACGCACACATCGCGACCAAATAGTTTTATGCATTCTTCCATGTTAATAAATTTTCCATCATTCGTTATATCATAGGTAACGAATGGTACGCTGCTTGTATCGACATCATCTGCCGAATATGTCGTTGACTTAGAAAGATCATCTAGATTTCTTTCCGTTTGTTCGGTAAAATCATTTGATTTTTGCACAACTTTATTTAAATTAGAAGGACTTATAGTGTCATCTTCTTCCGTTGCATCAGTCAAATAATTTAAATTTAAATTAGCTTCTGTTTCTGAATCGGCTGATGCATCTACTTTTGAAACTTCTGTGGTTAATTTAGGAAAATGTTCTTGATCTCCTTCAGAGACACCAATTGGATTGTTTGACTCAAGATCATTTGTTGCTTCCCTACTAGTTATCGCATCATAATCTGCCAAAGGTACATTAGTAACTGACATGGAATTTTCCGAATTGGTTATTACAGGTGAGCAAATGCACGGTTTTTTATGAATAACCAGTTGATCTTGATTATTTTCAACTAAATAATTTTGTCTGTTCTGAAATGAAATAAAAGGGATTCCGAGATCAACATATTTTCCTTCATTTCCAATCATCTGAGATAAAACATTTGGCGTTATTCCATATAGAATTGATACAGGCGGAATGTTCATTTTTTCTGGATAAGATTGTATTGGGAAATAATTGATAAAATTAGAAAAAGGCAGTTCATAAGGATTTTCATGATATAATTTTGGCGATTGTTGTTGTAAGATATTTGCTTTTGCATTTTTATGTTTTATTAGTCTTCTTTCATGATTTATCTTTTCAGGTTCGTTTTTGGAGGAACCTAATATTTTTGAAGAACTTTCTTTTGATGAGCTAGAAGAACAGTCCTCTTCGCAATGACAAATATATTTTTCTGTATTACATTTCTTTGTTTTTTCTGGAAATTTTAAAGTTATATCCTTCGCATTTAGATTGTCGTTAAACGGTTGTAGAAGAATTTTATCTTCATTTGTAACAGCTACCATTCTTTTTGATGTCGCTGAGTTTTTCTGAGAATATTTTGTGTTTTTTGTAATATGGTCATCTGAATTTTGCTGGAAAGTTCCTACGTTGATATTTTTGTTAGCAGTTCTCGTTCTATTATTATTTTCTTTTGTTGATAATAACAAAAATCTACTTCTCCGACGTGTATCGCAACGCTTTGTTTTTTGACCCATTTCCTTTGACTTTTCATGTTCATTTTGTGTTTGTCGAACTGGCATTAATAAAATGAGTGATCTTTTTGAATTATCTTTTATAAGATGTTCGTCATTATATAACGATGGATAGGATAGAATTGTCGATAATCTAAAAATAATAAAATATTTGTTTAGAAAGACTTGTTAATTTATTTAACATATTTATTACACATATATACACACACTATCGTTTAAAAGTTTGGAAGCAGTTGAAAATTTGTAAAAAAAATGTAGTAAAATGATATTAATTATAAAACTTTAATTATATACTATACGAAATTACAATAATTTAAACTCTTAATTACTAAGATTAATCATTAATACCTAAATTTTAATTATATTTTTAATTTATTAAAATATCTATGTCTTATTTTTAATTGTTGTAATTATTTTAATTGTTCGAATTAGAAGCATTTTACTTATTCATTTTAGTGATCATTAGAATGCGATTGAATTATATTGTGATTGATAAACAAATAATAAACATAAATAAATAATTATATTTACTCAAATCACGAAAGTTTGTTCTTTCTCTATAATAGAACAACAGTGTCTGAACACAAGTCATCATGACATTAGAATGACGTCTGTTTCGCCAAATGACTTCAAAATTATTATTAATAATTAAAAGTCATTTTTCAATCATTTACGATCCATTCTAACATCATTTTAACGATATCGTGACTTGTTATTCTATTAAGCATGTACACTCGGTAAAATTCATGTCTTATAAATCAGCAGAACAAAGTAAGCAAAATCAATTCTAATTAACATTTGTTAATTAGAATTTTTTTACTTGTTGTTCATTTGTTGCTAAGAAATTGCCAAAAAAAATTGTTGCTCTGTCAATTTTCTTAAAAAATGATGTTCCCGTAAAGGAAGATTAAGTTTTTAAGAAAATTTGCAAAGCAATAAATTTTTTTTCTTGACAACTTTTTAGCAACAAATAAAAATGTTAATTAGAATTGATTTTGCTCATTTTGTTTTACTAATAAGACTAATTTGTAAAATTCTTTAAATGGAATATTTCCTGGAACATGATTAGATAATATAATAGTTTGTCGAATATTTAAAACAATACTTAAGTTTTCCATATTGGATTTTTCTGTAGAAGTATTGACGCTACTGTTTTAAAAGAGAAAATAGCTTCCAAACTTTTGAACGATAATTCACATAAGATTTATTCGCATTGCTTGAATATCTAAAAATTTTTGTATTTAAAACGAAGTAAATACACTGCTCAAAAAATTATGGCATAAAAAAATTGTGGGCAAAAATTGGTAATTTTGCCAACTTTAATAATTTTGCGAAAAATTATCGTAGGATAACTTTTTTCTTTTTTAATTAAGGTTTGAAATCTTTATTTAAGCGTTATGGCCAGATTTTGTTTGATGCACCACTGTAACTCTCAAAAATATGAGAATGTGTATTTGTCATATTAAAAATTGCAAAGTTTGACGGAATGTATGGACTTTGTAAAATTTTTTTTGAAGAATGCCGTTTGCAACGGTATAAAGTTCGAATTTTCCTCTTTAATTTAAAAGAAAAAACGAATCGCTGTGATTTTTTTTCGCAAAGTTACAGCATTTTAAAATTACCTTTACATTTTTTACATATACTACTGGCATTACCGGATGCATCACGACGAGATTGCTGGATGGATTTTGCACATTTCTGTGTATATGCAAATTTATATTTGATAATCAATCGTAGATTAAGAGATTTAACAAGACAATCTGTCAATCTCAGAGACTTATCACAAGCTTTAGTACAAATCTCGAATGACATTCCGCAGGAAGAAATTAAGGCCTGCATTAAAAGTTCATATTTTATACAAACGTTATTTTCTAAAAAAATTTTACAAAGTCTGTGCATTCCGTCAAACTTTGTAATTTTTAATATGACAAACACACACACGCGCGCAGACACACACACACGCGCGCGCACGCGCGCACGCACGCGCACACACGTACACGCAACACTTACACGCATACCCTCATATTTTTAAGAATTACAGTAGTAGGGATGCATTAAACTTAAAATTTTTTGCAAAATTATCGTTAATCAAAGCCAATTCTTGCCAAAGTTTGACGGAATGCACAATTTTTCTATGCCATAATTTTTTTAAGCAGTGTATATTCGGATATTAAAAAAAAACGAAGATTATTTAAGTTCAAAAAGAGTACGCAATGCGAACAGATATAAGTATTGATAATTATATTATCTATAAATATTTGACAATTATATACCTACATTAGGTAACAATAAAAGATATCAATAAAATAGATAACAATTTTAATTGTTTGGATTTTTAATTAGTTTACTTAAATCATGTACGAAATTTTATTTTTTAGTTTAGTTGTTGTGGGATATTATTTTTCATTTAAGCAATATTTTTTTATTTTATCTATATCTTATATCGATATCATGAGGCAATGAGACAACTTTAGATCGAAAATTTTCAATTCAGCAGTTTGTTGTGACGAAGCAGATTATTGTGTGTATATGACACATAATATGATAATGACATTAATGATTTTGCTGACAAACAATTATGCAAGTACTAACATACTTTTTACGTCTGCACTTTGAAAAATTGAACTACTTTTATATAAAATTGGATCAAAAAAGAATCAGAATTTTTCTTATTTAAACTTTAATTTTTAGTACACACACAATGATATTCTAATCTTTTAGTACCTTTTAGATAGGTTATTTGTGTTTCGAATTAATTTTCATTATTTTTACGAGTAAATAAAAACTATTAAGTGATTCTTATGTATACTTTGACATCTTTAGAAAGTATTCATAAAGAATTGCATATTTAAAACAAAGGAAACAAATAGAGATCATTATTTGGTCTACTCCTAGTTATCCCATTAAAAAAAATGAGAAAAGAATGTGAATCTGATTGTGTATATTAAGGGTTAATTAATTAATAAAGTAACAAATTTTATTTACCTTGAATTTAATAAATCTGCAGTTTCTATATTTTTAGCAGTAGATACTTCTTCTGAACGAACAATCATTAATACAGTCAAAAGGCACAAAGTAATTTTCTCATACATATTGATCAACCTCTTTTCAACTATCGGATATTATCACGTTCCTCGATTGTAAACACAAAAATTTTTATTATACAAAAAAATAATATTATCATAATAATATTTATATAATATTAAATAAATTATAATATATTTTTGGACATACATTATATAACAGCCGAAAAAATGAAAAGTTAAAATAATGATAGATCAATAGTTATTAAGATAAATTATATTAATAAATATATGAAATAACAGTTGCATTAAGAGAAATAATAAATATGCTATATATTCCATTTTTTAATAGAAATATAGAGAATAAATAAGATAAATAAAATATTAGTTAACGTACTTATTAAATAATTGATTAATTTTATAATTTTAAAATTAGGTTAAATAAACTAAAATGTAAACAATATATTATGTAAATATGTGGCAAAATTTACTTTATATTGACGTCTCCAAAAACGAACTGAACTCAATCATGATCAAAAGCGCACTGTATCATTCAGTGATTCGATGAATGTACAATGGACATTCTATCATCACATCGTTATGAAATTTAACTCGTTAATTATGTCGCAATATGCATCGTATGTGTATGAACAACTTTTGATTCAATTATTAATGACCTGATTTTCTTAAAAATTGCTGCTTATAATTATAATATTTTTTGCAATTCTACGAATATGAATATCCTTCAACACAATTATAATATTGAATGATGTAATCAATTGAAAAATGTATCTGCATTTTAAAAAAATAATTATAGCAGAATCTAATAGTTAAATCTATAATTAATTAACTTTTTAAATAGTAACCTTGAAATAATTTTCAGTCTTAAAATACAAGTTAATAATAATAAAATAAAGTTTGATAATTTATTTTAATTATTAAGAATAATATCATTTATTGTAATTTAATACATTCTTATTTCTATATTTACTATCTTATTGATTTATTTAATTATAATAAATAATATATATCTATTATAAAATTAAATTACACAATATCATGCTAAATATTATATAATGCAATATTATATAAGGTGTACTTTTTTCCAGTTTTTAATAACACATTATTGCATTATAATAAGTGCATTATAATAAGTTCTATAAGTTTTTAAGATTAAGTTTAAATGAACGCTGAAACGCAAAAGTTTTATGAAAAAATTAATAGTTAAAAATTTATGAGTTATTTAACATTTTATGTCAATATGTATCACAAAAGTATAAAATATCTCATAAACTATTGGTTCTTTTTTTTTATTATGTTTATAATAAAAAAACGTAATATTGTTCAATCTGCACTTAAAGGTATATCTATATAGGATGGGGCACCTAAAACAAAACACCGAATATCTTAAAAATTAAACACGGTAGAGAAAAATGTTTCAGATAAAAGTTGTATGATTTGAAGGGGAACAAATAATGATAAAATTATTTTTAATCCTTAGTATTCACATCTCTAATAATCCTATACACATCCGGATATTTGTAACCCAGCGTTTTCTTTTGCTTGTATCTCAGATTATAGTGCATCGATTTTAACTAATTTTTTTTTAATTTAATGTTTGAAGAAAAAACCGAAAAAAAAAGAATTTTTGAGTTAGGAAGTCTAAAATATTGTAGCATAAAAGATATTTTACAATAAGTGAAAAGGGGTTGGAAAAAACGTGAAAAAAATGAATTTTTTTTCAAAAATTTCTTTCTCATTTATTTGTAAAAAATAAATAAAAAAATATTTTATTATTAGTGATAAATCAACAACTAATGAGTTGAACTTTAAGAAACTATAAACATTTTGTTCTAAAAACGATATTTTTTTCGCAAAATGAAAATGAGTAATTTTTCAGTTTTATGAAAAATTGAAATAAAATAAAGTAATCTTATCGTTCTTTTATGGTAAATATTAACAATCTACTATTACATTTAATATTAATAATTACAATAATTATTAATAAATGGCGATTTTTAAAGGGAAAAATATTAAATTTTTTTTTTTAAAAGCTATAGAGAAAAAGATTATAATTTTTTAAAGATTATAATTATAACATCATGAATATGCTTGTTTCTAGAACATTTGTATAAGAAAAAAATCAACAATTTAATGATATCAAATTTCAACCAGATAAATTCCAGGATATTAATGATATTCGACTATTCGAACGGATAGTAAAAAAATGCCGGATATCGGATATTTTCTGGATATCCGATGCATTTCTATTCTTTACTACATTGGATACTGGTCGTATCGTAATGCATTTGCCGCGGGAGTCATTATATTAAAAACACAAAAAAAAATTGACTTAAATCATTTTTTTATGATGCACTCATGATTAAAATCATAAATAATTTAATTAATCATTTCTACTTACATTTCGATTTTACAGTAAAGATTTTCTGATGTTGTAGCAAGAAGTTAGAGTAACCCCAACACGCACTTTACACCATACAATTACGTACATAATGGCGTATTAGGAGGTCGCCAAGCAAGAGAATTGTAGAGGTGATATATAAGTTCCTCCTCTCCTTCGCCACAGCATCATTGCTCAAAGCGTGTTCGAATGCCTAAAAATCGGGGGCGCTAATCCCTCTTGTATACTGAGGGTTAAAAAAATCGATTTTTCATCTCCACTTTTTTAAATGGAATGATATGATTTTACACAATATGGTTCCTCTAATTATTCTGCATATAAAAGTATTAAGATAGTGATATCAAAAGAACCAATAATTTATGAGATATTTTATATTTTTGTGATACATATTGACATAAAATGTTAAATAACTCATAAATTTTTAATTATTAATTTTTTTATAATCGCATCTTAATACTTTTATGAATAGAATAATGAGATGAATCAATTGATGGAAAAATATTACATAGTTGTTTATTTAAAAAATTATCCATTTCGCACACATATTTTTTTAAAGCAACTGTGCCCATGTAACCTCGAAAATCAATTTTTTTTAAAAACGGTTTCATTATTTGTCCCCCTTCAAATCATACAATTTTTGTCTGAAACATTTTTCCCTATCGTGTTTAATTTTCGAGATATTCTGATGTTTTATTTAAAGTGTCCCATCCTGTGTGCATATATATATATA
>NW_017259325.1:1498905-1499650 GCF_001594045.1 Atta colombica
ATGTATATAATATAAAGTATTATTAATGTATGTAAGTAGAAAGTTTAGTTATATACATATTATATTATAAATTATATTATAAATTATATTATAAATATAAAGATACGTATATACGTATATACCTATGAGAAGAACATGTTAAGAATTCATATAATTACATTTTTATAAGTTATTTAAAAGTTATTCGTAAATATTCGAGAAATTTTTGGAAGAAATGCAAAAAAATCTTTTATATTCATAATCGCAGTATAGAAAACGTTGCCAGTAGTTCCGAAAGTTCTATTTCTAAAATGATTGTCTTCATTTGCTAAAATGTCATTGAAATTCTCCTCAGAATCATTTATAAATTCTCCTGCGGATTCCATATGATTTCGTAACTTTGGCATTTCTTTTTGTAATATTTTTTTATCACTTTTGAAAATATTATTTAACGGTATAGTTTCATTTTTTTTTTCATTTTTTATAGAAGAAGCTTCGTTATTATACAAATTGTTCTTCTTATATGCTTTTATGAAATCTTCAAGCAAATTGTCACGATTTTTTGTTTGAGATTGTAAATAATTTACTTTTTTTGTCTCTACCATATTTTCTTCTTCTTCTTTATTAGTATTGTTATTTAAATAATATCTCTTAATACGTTTGTTTTCGTGATCTTCAGCTAGAATGGATTTGTATGGTTGTGATTGCCTTGTAACCTTATGAAAAAATAAAATAAGTGTATTAAAATATAATAATAATATTAATA
>NW_017259325.1:1499750-1506706 GCF_001594045.1 Atta colombica
AATAATATAGGTATATCAAAGTCAATTTTCTTTTTCAATAAATTTCTATTGCATTAAAATAACTCACCTCACGTTTTATTTCAGTTAAATCTTCATTGATCTCACTTTTGATTTGTCTTTGTTGCCTTATCTTTACATTCCTCCAAGGCAGTAATAAAAACATTCCATATTTAGATCCTATTTGGTTCTTTATTTTTAAAAATTTATTGATTTCATCATTCGTGATTTTATATTGCTCATCTTTTTCTGATTCGATTTCACTGTCTTTTGCAGTAATATCTTGCTTATTTTCATTTATATAATTCTCTTTGTCTAAAAAAATTTCACTGTTCTCTCTTTGCAGATTTGAAGAATCTTCATATTCAAATTCCTCTGATATTTTGTCATTTAAATATTCGGTCATTTTATTTAGAATTGCCTCTAATATGTACTGATCATTCCATTGTAGAATCTCAAAAAGTTCCATTAAATCATCATTATTCTTCATATCTAGTATTTCGAAAATATTTTTTATTTCAATTGGCGTAAGTGTGATATAACTTAAGTCATATTCTTTCTGATTCTGTTGATTAACTTTAAAATCTTTCCTTGAAGAAATTAAGTAATTTTTTAATTTTTGGAATAAATCAGCATTTGATGATCTATTATTTTTTGTCAGCAGATAAACTTTCATTGGTTGTGTGTCAAATATCTTCTTTATGAAATCTTCCTTCAAATCGACTCGCATATTGATTAAATCTTTTTTCATATTTTCAGTTAACCTAAAAACAGAAAAACTATTAAATTACTGCTAATAAAAATAAGAATTGAAAAAATTAAGAATAATTTTTTCAGTTAATCATAAATTTTTCCATAAATAAAAAAATTAAAAAGATAAAATACGTTACAGAAGAGAAGGTACTAATCGATCGATACATGTGCATGTTTGTTTTTCAAGATCTCTCCGAAACCGTGAATTTTTTTTTCCAAGTTCTTTTTCTTTAGGATTATTCTCAATGATATTTTCAACATGTTCAACTGTTTTATTATTGTTAAACATTGTAATATTTAAATTTTCTGTTTTATCATTTGCATTAGAATAAGATTTATTAATTTTTTCATGCTTTATCATTTCAATGTTCTCAGATTTTTTAATTTTTACAACATCTTCAGCATCTTCATTTGTTTCTGAATTTATTATGTCTTTTTTTCTATTATTGGAACTGTCAAATTCTTTATTTTCTATGTTTCTTTCAAAACTTCTTATAAATTTTGTTTTATTTATTGCAAACGTCAAATTCAAATTATCTGCTTTAAGATTTTTATGCACATCGTTTAATTTATTTGCTTCTTTATTGCTAGCTTGATTGACATCCCTTTGATTAAGAAAAATCAACCATTCTTGTGCTAATGCTGCGAGTTTTTTTGATAGATCATATTGTCTTTGCTTATCTAGAACATGTAAACTATTAGAATGTTCTTGATTATAATCCTTGATTGGCAACTTTTCTATATATTCTTGTGATTTAGAAACTTGATGTTGGGCTTTGCTAGATTTTAATTTTGTAAGAATTTCATGAATATCTCTTAATGTCCATCTTGGATATTGAATTTGAGATTTAATTTTTGATTGGTATTTCGGAAATTTTACGTTGTCCTCCTGTAAAATTGGTTCACCACCATAATATGTCGAAGGATCAATGAAGATTTTTTGATCAAAAGATCTAGAAGTAGTTTCTGTTGATTCTTGTTCATCTTCAATTGTATTTGAAGAATATCGACAATCTTGATTATCTTCACGATCGAAGAATTCTGATGATTTAGACGTTTCTGCTAGTTCTTCATCATCATCGATTAAGTTTCGAAAAACCTGGTAATATTTGTTATATTCCGGATAATGTACTTTCTTTGTTTTTTCAGGTAAATATATTTGATCTATAATATTTTTATATTGTTTAGGAATAAGCTCGATAAGAATTAAACAACTTTCATTATCGTCTTCATTATCTTCATAGGTAACATCGTCATCTTTGTAAGTAACATCGTCATCTAGCAGAATTCCAATAAACTTTGGATCGATCAATTGATGAAAATCATCACTGCCACGAAGTCTTTCCCATATTTCTCTTCTCTTCAAATTTCTTTTCTGTTCGTCAGCAATTTTTGTTAGCTCACTTTGATATTGATCCAACAATTTCTCCCGTCTTGCATATAATTTTTCTTTCAGCTTATCAATCAGTTCTGTGCGTTTAGTCAAACTTGTTTCGTATCTGGTAAGTCCTTCTGTTCGAGGAAGATTTCGCAATATATTCTTTAATCTTCTGTTTGCATCTTTCTCCAGTTGCATCCAAACAGATTCACTGTTCTGATTGCCTTCTGTGTTTTGTAATAACTTTGATTTTGTTATTGATTCATTCGATTTTATGTTATCGTTTGTAGTATTTGCTGCTTGCTTTAATAAAATTGTTTCCGTTGTTACTTGTTCGACAATTCCTTTTGTTGTTTCTTGGAGAAAATTGGTTGACTTTAATTCAATTTTACAATTATTGTTGTGCCCTTTTTTGTTGTTCTGACTTTCGGTGATTGTTGGATAGATTGAATTGTCGGGTGTTTTCTTTTTGTTGATGAGTTCTTGTATTTTTCCGTTATGTAAGATTGTTTTTTGGGCGTTGTTAATAGTCGAGATAGTAAATTTTTCCCGAGGATCCTTATTTTCTGAAGGAATTTTAGAAATAATTTGGAGAGAATCGTACGTTTTTGTCTTGTTTTCTGATTGGATGTCTGGTAATTGGGTACGAAAAAACGTTTTTTTTGTGATATATTTAACACTATTATTATTATTTAGAGAACGTTTTGAATCTGAGTCCACAGGTAATAGATTAGTAGTAGATTTCTTCTCATTATGATATTGTTTGGAAACATTGTCCAGTCCTAATATTGAAGTTACATTAATCGGTTTCGTTGTCTCGCTCAGTTTATGATCCAATGTTCTTAATTCTGTAATTATAGATTTCGTAGTTGCATCAGTTTCTTCATAATCAGAGTCAATGTCGCTTGTACTTGAAAGTATTTCTCCTGTCATAATTTCTTGGTATTCTTCTTCTGTAAAATCTTTCTGGAATTGTGTTACATTTGCACTCACATTTTTGTTTTCTGAAGAAGTATCTATAACTCTGATTATAGGTATAACTGAAATATTATGTTTTTTCGGCGAATCAGAATCTCGAATGACTCTATAATGACAATCTCTTGCGTTTTCTTCATCTTCTTGAATTATTTCTTCAACAGAAAGCTGTCGAAGTTTTTCCCAATTGTCTCTTTTATTTCTTTTATTATGAAAAACTTTATTATAAATAGAATGTTCTGCATATATACTAGGTCTAAAATATTCACTTGCTTTTGCATTAATGTTATCATTACTGTCTATGTTTTTATCATTTTTATCCTTTAATATATTGTAATGCATATTTGAAGTTTGATAATTATCATTATAATTGTATCTGACAGTAGAAGCTTCAGAAGGTGGATAAAAAGAATTTGTAATTTTTGATTCTGATTCTATCTGCAATTTCGCTCCTTTAAGTTCTACGTTTGATTCTTGATAATTAATATTGGAATTTGGTATTTTAAGAAATTGATCAACAAACGTCGAAGGATATCTCGAAACTGATTGTAATGCATCCCGATTATATTCCTGTTTTTTTAAATCACTATAGTGATGAACTAATCGTTGAATTCTCGTTTCTTCAATATGCCTTTTTGTTTTTTTAAGCGGCTGTTTTTTAATAACTTCTGTAATAGCAATTTTATTATCATTATCATTATCATTATTATTGTTATTATGTACTTTAGAAAGAAATTCTGCTTCTCCTAGATCATTATAATTTTCGAAGTTTTCTTTCATCTTCATATTAGATAGTTTTATATTTTCAAAAAATTTATTTGGCATGTAATCGCAGTGATTATCTTTAATTTCTTCAATCCAAGTATTATCTTTTGCATAGTCTAATGTCGATTTTTGATTGTGTTGTGTATTTTTCTTCTTTAAATTATCATTACTATCGTCTTTATCTTTAACATAATCGTAACTTTTATCATTTTGCTCTAACGAATCCCCTGTAGTCACAAAAATGTCATCTTCAGGAAATCCTTTGACAGGATCTTGCTGAAAGAAGCCATGAAAATCGTTTTCGTCGCTACCAGTTCTTAGATTAAATGGACGCAATTCTCTTCTGATATCGTTTTTCTTCATCTTTCTTTCATTTACATAATTTGTCAAATCATCTTTTGAATGTTTCTCGGATGCACTATCTCTTCTCAGATCTGTCTTAATCAATTCTTTAATGTTTCTCTTTATCCTTTCAGATCCTTGTATTAAACTTTGATATTTTTCCATATCAATTTTAGAGTGTTTTCTATAGATATTATCGTTTTTTATTTTATTATATTCTTGGACTAAATGTTGATTATCAATATGATGATTAGTATTTTCAAAAGCATCGCTTTTGAAACCTCTTTTAACAGAATCTTGTTGAAGATTGTTATATTTATTTTTATTATTAATAAAATTCCTTTTTAAATTATAAGTATTATCATCATTTTTCTGTTTTATCTCCTGTAACTTCTGTTTAATCGCATAATCTTTTAAGTTATTTATTCGTGAGCGTTTTTCAAGTATATTATATTTTTGAGAATTTTCCGATTTTTTATCCAAATGTCTTTTAAATTTTTTTTGCTCCATTAAATCTTCATGGACTTGATTATTTTTATTATCATTTGTTGAGTTGTATTCTAATAAATTATAAAGTTTATTGAAATATTTTTTTATTTTTATTATTATATTTGTCTTTATTTCAACTGAGTTTTCTAATTCGCTTAAATATTCTTTTAATTTTTTATTTATTTTAATTACTGACTCTTCTTCTCTTTCATTCTTTGTTTTGTCTTCAATTTCGCTCGTAATTGGCTCTTTTGAAATAATTTTATAAAGGATAAAAGCATCAATCTTTGATATTAATGTCACAACATTATCAATATTTTCGATTTCTACTTTGAAATGTTGAATATTTCTGGTTTCCATTACGCTCTTCTTCTCTAATAAAATTCTTTTATACTTTTTTAATAAACCTTGAATATTCTTAAACTTGTTATCAATTTCTGTTTTTTTAAATTTTTTTTTAACTAAATTTTGTTGTTCTTCCTCAGATGAATTTTCTTGTTTTCCCAAATTGATTGTAAATGATCTTTGTGAGGATTCACTTTTATCTGTTTTTTGTAGTTTTTTTTGTAAAAATTTTTTTATTTGTTCAAGTAATTTAGAATTCCAGACTTTCTGCTGACTTTCATTTTTCATATTTTTTACGTTTTCTTGTTTTTTGCTATCGTAAACCTTTTTATTTTTTAAATTTGACTGATTTATATCTTCTTTTTCTTGATTGGATTGTTGGATATTATTTTCATGCCGTTTCGATAATTTCTTCACTGTATTGTTCTCGATTATTTCCTCTTCGGAGCAAGTGCAAGCTTTTACCTGTTAAATTAATATTTTTTTTTATTATTCTTCGACATATTGTTAAAGATGTACATACATACATAAGCGAAATAATTATTAGTAATTTTAATTACCTTTGCATTGGGTATAATCCAGAAACCTATACTGCCAGAAGGCAGTTCTAGTTCAAGGCCGTCAGGATTGATAATAATTTCTGGATAGATATTAGGCAAGTTTTTGTCATTTATTAAATTAAGTGGTTTATTATTTAATAAAACTTTCCTGAAAAAATTATGATTTTTATAATTTAGAAATAAATTTGTTACTACAATTTATCCACTATATAGTGTACAATGAATTAAAATATGAATATTGCATTACATACTTTATTAAAAAAGTATATACATAATATATGAAAAAATATATCGTTATTTATATTTATACGTTATCTACATTTATATTAATATATTGAATAAAATATTTTGTGTAGCAAATTTTATTTTTTATATGAATTATTATTATTTTTTTCTAAAAATAGGGTAAACGATTTTTTTATACAAATGTATTTGTGAATTGCAAAATTACTTACTCTGAAAACATTTTATTGGTAGTTTCAAACTGTGGTAATAAAATATACTTGTGAAGAATTTTTATTTTAAGACCTTTCAGACTAGCAGTCACTGTCTTCGGTGTTAAATTTATACCGAAAATCGTAACAGCTCCTTTGCTGTACAGCGCTGAAGACTTTGTGCAATGACTATAAAAGTGCACGTAATTTTCATTGTTGGATTGAAGCTTTATCTCGAAAACTTCACGGCCTACTAAGGTTTTATACAATAATGATATCCAATAAGCCTGATAAAAAAAAAATCATAATTTTCATATTAATTAATAAAATGTTTCTTTATATTTTATTATATTAATTAAAATTTATTTACATTGAAACAAAATTTACATATCTACAATAATGAATGACTTACAGGAGTTGCTTGAGACAAGTTTGTCAATTGTCTCATTACAACTTGTATACCAAGCTTTGCAGCATCTCCAAGTCTTCTCATCCAGATAAGCGCTCCTAGATATTGGTGTTTACTCTCTTGTGATTTTGATTCCGCTATACAACAATATATGTATACATAAAACATCAATGTTACAAATGTAATCATTAAAATATAAGATATCCATAAATAAATTCTTAATTTCAAGTTAGTTTAATTTAAATTAGTTTAATTTAATTTAATTGATTAAATTTTTTCAAATATTACTATTTTATTTATAATTCTATAATATTCTTACCAATCCATAATGGTTTTTGTTCTGCATTATTGATTATTTTAAATAATTCATTCTTTTCGGCTATCATGTTATCATAATGTATGGAAATGCTGTTATTGTTTAAAGAAACAACATCTAAATTGCTGAAATTATTAATAGAATTAAATTAAACAAGTAATAATTAAATAATATTAAATTTATCGAAAGGTTC
>NW_017259325.1:1506806-1511712 GCF_001594045.1 Atta colombica
AAAAATAAAATAATTTTTGTATTGATTTAATTAATTTTTTTATTAAATTTTTTATAATTAACATTTACATAAAAAGCAAAACACTTACGGATGCCATGTAATCGCAGAAAGCGCAGCACTTGCCGAATATAAATAATCCTGAAGGTATTTCTGTTGATACACCGTTTTATATGCTACAATGTCTGGTCCCGTGATTAAACTGTTGGAATATCTTGGGAAAGTTTTCAGTATTTCGTGGAAGTTGACGACGTATTGCCCTAATTTTTTTCCAGATAAGTCGCATCTCGTTTGGCATTCTACAGCAAAAATATTTGAAAGTGACTCAAAAATAAATATTTTAGAAATGTAAATATTTGATGAATATATATACATTTTAAGATTACAATTTAAAATTAAATATATATTTTAAAACAGTAAATATTAAAAAAAAAATTTTTTAAATATTTTGTAACAATTAAAATATACGGTTTTAAATATTAGATACTTTGCTTTCATTTCTAATTTCATTTGTTATTGTTTCAGAAAGATACAGTTTTTGAAAAATTTACCATAACCCAATTGCCAACTGATATTGTAACCCATGCGATCGCTGAAAGAGAGAAGTTCTGCTATGTTCCTAGGATCCGTGGAATCCGTTTTAAATTCTTTGTCAATATAGTGAGGAGTGATGCACGCGATTACATCTAATCCGGCGTTCTTTGCCCATTGATAAATAAGTGTCCATTGCGTTCCTATTAAATTACATTCTCTTAAATTTGCATACATTTTATTATGTCAAAATATGTTTTGACTCAGATAAAAATATTTAAAAATATTAATAATATTAAACTATTTTTATATCTTTTTATACAGAATATTCCAAAAAATTATCTAACATTTTTGTGTGTAGTTGTATTTCAGATAAGGAAGGCAATTCATTGTGTATTTTATATGTAACATAAATTTTTTATATGTAAACACAAATTTGCCTTTTCAATCTGAATACATATTCGACAGCTGGTATCAGCAAATACAATAATCTAAATATTACATTACTGAATATTAACCCTTTCGCAATTCGTACTATTATCTCAAAGCTTGTACCGACGTCATATTATAACATTCATTAGGCGCTCCTGCCATCAAAGCTAATGGACGCGCATATAACTACTGGCAACCGCAATATAAATTAACGACATTAACATTATGTAATTGCATCATCCTCTTCCATTGACATGGTCCTTGCAATCCTTTCAATATATGCACTCATAGCGGTCAGAGTCAGTATACTATCATGAAATTGTCATATGAGTGATATGCTAATATGAAAAGGCACGTTTTAATAATTAAACCAAAGGTTTTAAGAAATCTAGTTATTGTTGATTAAACTTTGAGCTTGCATTATTTATTTCTGAAACATTTCTGAATTTTACCTAAAATCTACAAGCAAAGAAAAAGAGAAGGAGAGATATATTTAATGTTATATTATATTACCAAAATGCATGTCATTTCGATCCGTATTAATCTCGTGCGAATGTCCAAAATTGTAAAAATTGCTTTGTGGTCCTCCAAGGCGAATATAAGCAGGTGCCAAACCTCGCGCCAAATTCATGCTTTTCTCGATATTTTTGCTGAACAGTTAATACAAAATATAATAATATACATTTTTCTTACATAAACAGACTATTATAATATAAAAGAAAATAATTTCTTTTAAACTAAAGAAAGATAAATTGTATTAAATAAAGCTTGATTATTATAATTGCATTATAATTTTTTAATGATATTAAAATGTAATAAAAATTATAATAGCTAATAAAAGATTTTAATGAAACATTGATAAACCCCTTACTAAAATATTGTTATTAATATCATATTAATTCTTTAAGAATTGTAAAGCTCTTTAATTAATATTTTATCTATATTTATATTCTTTTCCTTTTTTTTTTAATACTTACATAAAATCATTGTACTGCAATCTTGCCGGATCCAGAGTGAAACTGAGAAATGCATGATCAGTTACTGCAATCGGCTTCTTGACATTTATGTTAAGTATTAAATTTTCCGCGAGACAATTTGTGATAAAAAAAATTACTTGCAAAAGCAAGCAAACATATTGTCGATGACATTTCATTTCTCCAGAAGTGTGTATTCTGTTTTTTACTCAATTCTCATTCTTTATCTTATTTTATATATATGTATATTAATTCGAAATAATGGAACATTTTCTAGTTCTTTTTTACATGAACAAATTTTATGATGTAATTAAAAAAGAATTTACATAAAAAATATCCAATTTTGACAATATTAGCAATTGTATAAAAATATCAAAAAATATATGAAAATTTTTAAGTATATTTATAAAAATGTCATATGTGCGTAAAAAATTGACACAACAAACTGAAACACCTTTTCACACGTACTGAAATTTCGCATTTACTAAGGTCGTGTACATGGTTCTGAAATCGTGTCACAATAAAATTGCTTAGCACATGTTTCGAAATTGGAATTTAATTACGTAAACAAAATCAATAATGCGCAAACACAACAAAAATGTTCGGTTATGTTTTGATGGGATTCTTAAATTCCTACACGATATCTTTATTAACTTACATCTAATATTAATGAATTATTATATAAGATTTAACAAAATCATCATTTTATATTATTACATTATTATGTAACATTATTATGTAACAAATCTCCTTTGAAAAAGCAAATTCTTATATAAACTTACACATATCAAGGAATAGCGAATATTAATAATTAATTTAATAATTAATATTTTAATAAATATACATTTATATTAAATAATATAATAGTAAGAAAAAAATCTAAGTGCAGTTCTAAATCGTGCAATTAATAATATATATATTGCAAAAGTTAGTGTCAAAATTAAAAAAGAAGTGTTAATCGTTGCAATCCTCTTGAGATTTTTTAATGGATCATTGAAAAATAAAAAAACGATTTAAAAAAAAAAAGTTTTAATTTTTCTGTTTAAAATAGAGTTTTATCAAGGAAATATTCGGTGTGATTGATAAAAAAGTAAAATGTTTGGTTATTTTTGCTTTTTATTAATTTTCAACAAATATCTCGGATTAAGTCATCACTAGAAAAAAACAAACACAAATTTTACTCGAGCAGTAAGCGTCTCCTCTACTGGAATACATTTTCGTCGAGACACCCTGTATATCCTGCGAGAGTGTATACTTGTGTGGGTGAATGTTGGGTGGTCACTTAATTTCTAAGATTTTTTTTATATAATATATATAATATATATATATATCTAACAACAATATAATATTATCATCATTCGCCTCTTTCTCTTTCTTTTTTTTTTTACTTTGTTAATGTTACATAATACATTATTATATTCAACAATAAACTCATTTTGTATCATTCCTTTATCGATTAGATTAGCCGCTACGCACTGCTATTTTTTTTATACAAGGGTTTTATTCCTCCGCCATACACTGTAATTTTTGCTTTGCTTTCTTTGTTCACACGAGCTTCCTGTTCTTTCTTCAGCGTTCTCTTTTTCGTCTGCCACAAAATGTCCTCCGATTCGAGGATTTCAGAATCCCAGCTTTTCATAAAGCATAAAGTACATGCTTAACAAATTATAAGAAAAATAAGTGGTCTGACAATTAAATCCGTTTACATACAATTTATTCTAATATAACGCATTTTCGTCCAAGTTAATACTACGTCCTTCAAAATAAGATTTTCTTCTAATATTTATATCAGCTATATGATGTAATTATTATAGCATTCTTCAATTGAAATTGAAGATACGTGACAAATTGAGAGATGAACATATATGATATCTTAGCGTATTTTTTATTTTTAATATGCTTAGAAAAAAATATATTTACAAACTTAATTGTCAGATCAAGTAAAATAAAAATCGAATTTTAAAAAATTCTAAGAAAAATATAAATAAATTATTTATAGATTTTTAACACAAAATTCAATATTGGAGAGAGAGATGTTAGAAATTAGGAATATAAAATCTTAATTAATTAATATTTAAATATGTGTGTAGTCAAGATTCATATATTCCTTAGGATATATTTGATTTTTGATTTTATGACTAAAATTAGTAATCATCACCAAGAGACAAAGATACAAAGAAAAAATTCAAATGTCTAAATTTAGCAAAGCACTTATGAATCAAAGAGTTTGTTCATAAATTTCAAGAGTTTCCAAACAATCTTCAGATCATTCACGACCTTCCATTCATTTTCCGAGCAAGCTTCGTGCGATTCTCGTTCATTCTTTCTCACATTCCACATTCAGTGTGTTGCTAAATTCCACAAACAATTTTATTCTAAATCGTTCTTAGTTTAAGGACATCTTTTCGCAGATATCTGGCTGTAAAAAAAAATAAGCTCAGACTTATTTTCAAATTATCATAAATCTCTTAGATTAGATTAAAATCCAAGCTTTTTATTTTTATAATCATCCCTTTCAACTAATCTCTTCATTACATTCTGAAATGCTTATTTTTGTTTTATAAAGATATTCTAAATCTGCGAAAAGTTGTCATATAAGTTTTCAAATTTTTCGTTGTTAATCCTAGAACCCTAATTATTTTTGATAATAGAAAATATAATTTTTTAAATATTATTTTTATTTTGATACATATTTTTTGATAAAATATTTATTAAAACAGAATTAATTTTTTTAATTGCGTTTACAATAAAATGTCCAATTATTATATAAAATTAGTGGGCTTTTATATTAAGGTTCTAGGATTAGATTGATTGTAATTTACTTAAACACTCATTTGATAATAGTAATTGTAGGCATCAACAGTATTGCTTCTTGGTTTAACGAAATCACGAAGAGTCTGGTCCGCAACAATATCGAACGTACGCTATCGTCAAGAACAAATATGATTAATATAAAATAAAACAGAAAATGA
>NW_017259325.1:1512206-1515972 GCF_001594045.1 Atta colombica
TAAAAATAACAATTCAAAATATTAATATAATATTTTATAATAAACTAAATACTAATTAATTTAAAAAAATTAGTTTTGATGATATTTATTATTCAATAATATTTATCTTTTAGACAATTTTTTTTATTAAACAATTATATCAAAAATTTTAAAAGATTATGAATAAAATAATGTTTCGTTAAATTTTTAAATTTTTATTTGATTCAAAAGTGACTGCAAGTAGATAAATCTGCAAGTAGAAAAAAAAACATGATTGATTTCGAACGCCTTTGTATATAATTCTTGCGACAGCGATAATAACTCCTTTCCACAAACATCGCACAAGTTCGCTCGGACATGTTGGTATAACGAATCATTCTAACTCGAATGGCAGTCGAAAATGCGGAGTTTTTTTAACGCTCTTCCTTTTGTAATTCATTCACAATCGGCAAAGTTTTCTTTCTCTCTCTCACTCATTCTCCCTCTCTTTCTCTCTCTCTTTCTCTCTCTCATTTCCATGAATATTTTTCCCTTATCACTCTCTTGTGTATAAAGCTAAAGTCTACCTACTTAACCACATATGGTTTAACTTTTTTCTTAATAATGTATCTTGCTTAACGCCTAACTTCTCTAACCACAGATATCCTCGAATTATCACGTTTCTTCTCGTAAATATTTTAGAAAGAAAATCAAAGACGACAATTCTTGCTTCGAATATTGGAAAAGCTTTTTAAGTTACAAATAATAAGAAGAAATGATCACGAGAACATATTCGGCATAAATCATCTGTTGACTTAAGTCAAAATATATTGAATTCATAAAATGCTCGAACATGTATTCTTCTTATCATATTGTTATTTCAAAATGATTTCTTAAAGAAAATGCGATAATTCGAGAATAATCTGTACATAATAATCATCATCGTCATCACTTCTCGCGATGTGAGCGATCGTAGTAGTAATCGATTAACATTAAGTTATCATTATTACTTTATAATGCGTTGTGTCGTTGTCTCTGAATAGCCAAGTCGGTATTCACGAATTTCTCGGTGTTCCTCGAGATCGTACGTTATAAATCATCGATCACCGATCTGAATAATATCAAATAATCATTTTGCAAATGATTTTTTTCGATATAAGATTAATATTTAATCTAGCCCGATTATAAAAAAGATATAAATTTCAAGACAATTGAAATTTTTTTTAAAACTGAACAATTCTCGAGTCCAAGAATTCGAGGATCTACATGAATCCTAGGATGACGCGAATATCTAATAGTTCAACAATCTACACTTTCAAAGGTGTAAGAATCCACAGACCCAAGAATTCACAATTAATTTGCAAATTAATGTTATCTATCAGGATCTACATATCTATCATCTACAATTCTTAAGAGTTTATCTAAGGCTTTCTCTATAATCTAAAGGACACCTAGGAACTTTTTTATAAATATAAACGTCTCGAGGAAGTGAGAAACCCGCCCGTATTATAATTTTTCTTTTTTATCGTATTCGCTCTCGGTTGCGGTTTTACGATAAAACCATCATTGTAAAAACGATAACGAGTTAAGATGTAGATCGAGATGTCCCTAAAAATTTTTATGTACATGGAAAAAACATAACGTCTGTCGCCTTGATTCTCAAAATTTTCGGCGCTATTTGGGCTTAACGAGATCATTCCTTTCTTTAGGAATTATTACTGTTTTCCTATTCTCTCAATAGTTTCCTTGATTATCAAGTAGTCAAGCAGGATCGATACTAGTTGCACGAAGAAGATGAAGGAACGGAAGTTGAATTTGCGATTTAGAAAACTCGAATCTTGGTAGACATTGAAATTTTAAATTTGTTCAAAAGAGTTTGTCACTTTCCCCAGAGAATAATTAAATTATTCAATTTTGTCGCTCGAGCTAATATCGATCAATATTATTTATTATTAAAGTTTAGACATCAAATCTCAGAATCTTAAGATTCCTTTTAAGATACAAATCGTTATAATTATAAATCCTTAACACGGATATAATATGAATTAAATTTATTCGAATTTCTCTGCCGTTCCATTTTTCTCCTCCCTATTACATATTTTTTTCAGACCGATCACATTTGAGATTTATCCATTCTAGTGTCAATCCATGATTGACATCGAATATTTTTTAAATTTAACATTAAAAAAAATTGATCGAGCGATCAACGAGATTTTGTGGTCTACGATCGGTGAAGAGGAGTTAATTCGTGACTTCAACGACACTTCTTGACTGCTGAAGTTAAACACGATTATTTGCATTTAGCCTAAATACAATGTAGAAAATTTGAATATCACCGTGTAACGTAAATAGATAAGCATAGAATGTAGCAGCAGTATTATATTCTTCTTTTCTTTTCTTTTGTAGAAAGAAATACGTCCGCTTTATTCTAATACTTGCCTATCTTGATTATATATATAAATCGTAATTTAGATTATTCTATGTCTACGCTACTCACAGATACTAATAAACGTTTGTACTAAATACAATATAGCATTAACCAAATTTCTCGTATCGTCTACATAATCAATCTGTGTCTATGTGTTCCCTCGAAGTGCGATAGTCGCGAAGTGAGACAAAAACTAACTTCGCTTCACGGTAGATCAGCCGATAGATCGATCGGTATTAGATAAACATTCGGTATGCCGGGACGTGGAATGTGCCCCTGGCATTATTTCGAGAGCAGTTATTTCTCATGTGAAAATCTATAAAACACAAATCATCGCGCATTTCTTCTTCTTTGACATATATGTATATATATCACGTGCCACGTGCCACGCGAAATTGGCTTAGGGTGGCTGAAAGGAAAGGGAGCGAAGGTGTTAGATTCTTAATGTATGAAAAGTTATGCACTAGTCGCAAGTACATGTTGCACAGGAGACAAACATAAAAATGATTTGAGCAAGTCCGAGAGCATTTTAGAGATACAAATGTGGTCATGAAAAAGACATGTGTTTTTTTTTTTTTTTCGAAAAATGCTACTAACTAGTGAAATAATAAATAATAAACAAATAGAAATAATTATTGCATTTAAATTAATAAGATACTTTAAATGTATAAAGCATCAAGAATTGTGTTAGGAAGAGAGTATTAGAGATAGATATAAATTTAAAATAAAACAATAATAGTAGTTATATATACGCTTAATAAAAATTTTGCTGTAAAAATCTAAAGCTTAATTTAGTTTTAATTTGAAGTAAAGATTTTAAAAATATGTTTTAAAATAAGAAAAACAATGATATATTAAAGATTAAACAATTTGATTGAATTTTAAATTAATAAAGACTTGTTTTTAAAAATTTTGCATATATTTTAACATAATAATTTCTAAGTTTCTAATGTTTTTAATATGAGCGTTTTTCTTAGTCTTTACGTTCTCAATTTATAATAATAGTTATAACTGTATATGGGATAAAAATATAATGGTTCCAATTTAAAATGAGATAGTAAATAAAGAAAAATTCGAGAGATTAACGTGATCAAATGCATCAGAATCATAGAATTTTTTTTCATTTTTGCTGTTAATCATTACATTAAGCTGCCGTACAGAAAATTCCTCGAGTAATAGAAACTTTCCGACGATCTTTTCTTATTAGCGACATGGCAACGAGCATTATTATCCCTAAACAATATAATTTATAATTTAACTGTCAATTCTACTGTAATAATTTTACTTATAAATATTTTTTATCTTATTGATTCTTTCTATAATTATTTTATTTCTTATTTTTTATTTTATAAAAGGAAAATAATAAAGAAATATTTAATA
>NW_017259325.1:1516072-1516302 GCF_001594045.1 Atta colombica
GCAAAGTCAAAGAGATGAATGCCTATTTTGCACAGTTGAACTAATCCTATTATTCGGAAGGAATTCGGAAGGGAGCGCCTCCAACGCTGCTCCAATTTGTTAATCCCTTCCGAATAATAGGATTGGTTCAACTATGTAAAATAGATATTCATCTCTCTGACTTTGCACGAACTTTTCAAATCACTCTCGTAACAATAAAATATAGTTAATATAATTATAATAATATAATA
>NW_017259325.1:1516402-1520625 GCF_001594045.1 Atta colombica
TATTTGTTTACAATGAAAAATCATGAAATAACAGTTTCTTATACTGTTTAGGGTTAACGTTGATTATTAAGAAACAACAACGACACACGACATTAGTCAGCAGTAACATCGGCATCAGCGATAATATCGAATATTCGATGTTCTTTGGCTTTACACGCCATTACATTTTGCTTCATATTTTCTTCTACTGTTTTACTACATAGATTAAGTATAGAATAGAGAAGTAGGGTGCAACGCAATGTATATACACGTTACACGTAAGTAATTACATTGTATATAAGTGACACTATGGAAAAATTACAGAGAGAGAGAGCTAAATATCCGATCAAGAGAAAATACGTCATATTGCATCTTATCTCCAACGAAATTGAGAGAAAGAGCACATCATTTTTTTATTGAACAGCGAAGTTTTGATGCAAGCGAGATATTTTTATCTTCAAGATTTCATTTCTTAGGAATCATTTCGAAGTTAGTTATGAAGTAACATTGATCTTTTTTTCCAGAATTTTATATAAATCTTGTTTTTTATCTTGATATATAAATGTGATTTTATTTTTTTAATAAGTCATTAATTTATTTATTTGATTAGTCATTAATTTATATCTTATTAATCTTTTGAGAAAAGTTGAATAATATAATTAATTTTTAATTTTTGTCAAGAGCGAGAATAGTATCTTGAAGATGAAAACAATTTGGTTGCTTCGAAGGAAAGATGATAAATGCATCAATCAATTTCACAAAATTAAATATTGCAAATATTTAATGTAAAAAGTATGGATTTTGATGCTTAGTATAAATTTACTATTTGTCGTGTTAAATTTAATGGCATATAAAATGAAACAATTAAACAATTAACAATACATGAATCATCGATTTCAACATATTATAAAATGTTAATCTAATAAAGCAAAGTTTCTGTTTATTTGTAATGACATTGTTCACAATAGTCTGATGTACGTCAGATATATTTCCTTCAAAATTAAAATTAATGTCTAACAAAGCAAACATACGACATCATAAGGAAAAAGGACTGTAGAGAGAAATTAGTATCCTCAAATAACACTTAACAAATAACAAGCACTAACGTGCTTGTACATTTGCATCAATCTGAAAAATTTAGATAAGTGCAAGTACGATAATTAATCGATGCATTTCACTCAGCTTAACCTTCGTGTTCCTTTGAATAATAAGAACAACATCGTTACAACGAAGAACGCATGCATTTCACATACAACATTTTAACTAATATGGGAATCAGAAAAACATTTAACAACTTTTTTAAATCACATCATTCTTCAATTAATATTAAATAAAGTCTTTTTTTATATTTTTAACTTTCTCATATATCATATTTCAAAAATTAAAAATCAATATGTATAGTTTAAAAAATATGTAAAATTAGATAATAGAGACGTTAAATTTTGAAAAAAAAATAGAGAAAGAGATTAGTTAATTTTTGATATTAAAACTGATTCCCATATATTTAAACGTGCTACGTAGAGACACATCAAAAGTTTTCTAGAGCAACAGCAGCACTAATAGAGAGATTAGTACAAAGATTAATATAGGATCATTACGATTATAAGAGAATAAGTCGCGATAAGTGAGACGAGAGAAAGCGATTAAGCAAAATATTTTACTGTTAATTGTTGCATTTTAAGTGGCCATTACAATTAAGTAGACCAGGATAACGTTTCAGTCATGATGAACCTGTCTACTTCTTGCTAAAAGAGTTAAATTATTGGATATCAACATTTTTAATTATAATCCGTTTTTAATTGTAGATTAAAGTTTGTTCCGGAGAACATTCCTGGTCCTTTAAATGTGTCGCCATTATTTTTTGTACAAACGAGAGCATTAATTTCAATATTCGATGATTTACTAATATCCAGACATTCCAGACATTGGAAGTTTTCAATATCTGTGTTATTAGAGCAAAATGTTATAATAATTATCAAATATAATTAAATAAATTATTATTTAATTTATTAAATCTAAATATTTTAATATTTCTACATTCTTGAATTCTGAATAATATTAAAATTCTGTCGATTGTAATCAAATAAAAAGAACGTAAAGAATGATTGAAAGAATGAGTTAAAATATTATGTGAAATATTATGTTTATATGTTTCACATATTAATATTTATAAAATAGTCTTATTAATTTTGATATAACGGAAAATGTCAATGCTCACCTTTGCACACATCTTAATTTGTGGATATATTTGACTTACACACCTACAACAGATAAATACTGCGTATATTGAAAATTATATGAGAAAATGTATGCATATATCTTCAGTAAATCGATTTATATTCAGTAATTGACTTCGAGTATGACATCGCTTTGGATATAATTTGAACGGCGGGGTACATCGCAAGGATGTTCGAAGAGTATAGCAACGGTATCACCGCGCAACGGTGTAGTATCCTAATTAAAAACTCATAACTACGAAACTATAGCAACTCGAGAAATTAAATCAAATATTATCTTGTAAAAAATTTGCAAATAAACAGATTTTATAAACATAAATATGAAGATAATATTTGTTTTTAAAAATATTTGCAAATTAGTGTGTAAGAATTATAATTCTGAATCTATATTCTAAAAAGATTCCCAAAAAAGTTAAGATTTTTTTATCATAATGTATCTAATATTATTAACTTGTTATTTCGACAATGAAATAGAAATCTTTAAATCTTTTGTTTGCAGTTATGAGAGTTAATCAGGATGATTAAATACGTAAGATGATTTACAGAAAAGAGCGTAAATTTCGACCGGATCTTCGAAAATAACCTCGTCGTTCATTTATCTTCTTAATTCTGATAACAAAATATATATGTATATATATATATGTATTTGTGTGTGTATGTATTTATATATATTTTTTCTTCTTTGATTATATATTAATCCATATCCTAAAATTAAGAAATTGACGATAAGTATTTAAAATAAATTTTATAATGTACTTATAAAAAAATATTGTTATAATAGTTACAAAACTAATAACATTTCTATTGTAATAATTCTATAATATTAAACACTTACAACAATTATTATTATTAGTACAAATATTTCAATTTTAAATAACGTCAATGCCAATAACATCATGAAAATAGAATTGTAAATAGAAATAATAGAATAATGAAATATAATAGAATTATAATTTATAATTGTTGTCATTTCTCTCGTATGTTTTATACAATAGATTAATATTTATATACTTCTCAGAATTTTTGCGAATAAATAAAATATAATATGTCGAAAATCATCTATGAACGAAGCGCATGATGATGAGTTCAACTTTGAAATTGTTAGAGAGATGTTTCGATATTGATTATGCCTTTTGGGAATAATTGTGGAACGAATTACCCGTTACAGGGTAATTTTCGAAGATCAGCCAGACAGTTACACGAGAGCAATAAGCTGCACGACGAAGAAGATCAACCAGCCAGCGACATTGACAAAAAAGATATGGCAAGCGGAGTAGAAATTTGACATGCATGGCACATCGATAGATAGATAAAAGATAGATTAAACATCGAGTACACTTTAAAAACATTGTAAAAAGTAATTTTTTATTTCTTTTGCATCCTTGATATATTAGTCGATCGTCTCCTTGATTCTCGTGAATGAATCGTTGGAAGTTTGGTTGTTGGACGAGATCATTTCTTTTCTGCGTTATTCCATAGAAAAACGCAAAGACAATCATAGTAGCGAACATTACAAGATGTTTATAAAATAATGGTCCGAATTGATACGTTAGATAGAATAAACTAAACTGAGAAAAAATGTCGCAGTCATAGTAGCCGCGCTTTCGCTAATCAGTAACGTACATATAATACTTTCCACATGTTATATTCTAAGTAATAGATTTGCAATCTCTTGATTGAGATTTTTCTATTTGGCTTAATAAGTTCTTTTTAACATATTAATTTGAACCATTAGCTTTTTAAAGATTCTATATAGATATAGAGAATTTTATTTACTCTAGTAAAAATAGGAATAGTAAAGATTTAATTTATGATTGTTTGAAATGAAATTTATAGAGAAAACTTGGTTAATTCTATGATCCCATATACGCAGCTAATTGTAATATATCTTTATCCGATTCACAAAATTACATGTTAACATTTAATACAAATAAATATCTATTAAAGAAACATAATAATAATAATAAAATAAATTAATTATAATAAATATGTTATTATAAGATATAT
>NW_017259325.1:1520725-1521651 GCF_001594045.1 Atta colombica
CAATTAAAATAAATACAAAAATTTTGTACATACAGATATATTTATACAAATTTAACAAAATAAAATTTTCTATAAGAGAATGTGATGTAATTTCAGAATCTGATCGATTTCAATTTGTTATAAACATAACATATAACACAATTATTCGACACCATCCCTTAAGTACATATTTAATTTTTTAAAGAATAATTTATTTTCGTATCTAATTTATGATTTTTTTCAATTATATTCCTCAATTAAAATGTGATTTTCAAGATCATAAATCAAATTTTCTGATGAAGTTTTAAACCTATGAAAATTCTTATCTATTTCCCAAGCAAGATCGAAAGGAGAACGAGGATAAGTCAAATGCTGAAAGAAAAGTTTTTGGTTTGTTTTTCGTGAGCAAACAGCTGCAGAGTCGCATCGGATGGTAGAATTTTT
This sequence comes from Atta colombica, assembly GCF_001594045.1. Classification (NCBI taxonomy): domain Eukaryota; kingdom Metazoa; phylum Arthropoda; class Insecta; order Hymenoptera; family Formicidae; genus Atta; species Atta colombica. The sequence continues at coordinate 1,521,149 of NW_017259325.1, forward strand.
TGCTCTGAAAACTGCGAGAGAGAGAGAGAGAGAGAGAGAGAGAGAGAGAGAGAGAGAGAGAAACAGAGAGAGAGAGGAGGGCGGGAGGGAGGGAGGGAAGGAAAGAAGAGAAAGCAGGGAAAGAAAGAATCGAGCTAAAAAGGACGAAACCGAGAAGAACAAAAAGGAAGAAAGATTGTCAGCGATTTTTGCAAAACTTTTGGTCGTCGCCAAACTTAGCGAACTTCAAAGATGGTTCTGTTCTTTCCACGAATTGCAAAAGAAAATTTGTGGGTTTTTTTACGGTAAAAGCGTGGAATAAATGCAGCTAGAAAAACGCTTTGTTTGCATTCACTAAATATTGCTAATTGTTCGATGAAAATTAATCCTTGAACAGTGGTGTCATAAATCCTTTCAGATTTGGACAGTTAATAATATTTCTATAAATTTATTGTTAAAGAAATAAAAAGAATACATATAATAATAAAATTTACAAATATATAACAAATATAATTTGATTTATT
>NW_017259325.1:1521751-1524232 GCF_001594045.1 Atta colombica
TAATTTGATTTATTATGTATATATTTTATTATTTATTTATTTTTTTATTTAAATTTATTTTAGTAATTTTTAAGATCGAATTATTTAGAGGATATGATAAAATAAAAATCCCATAAAATTTATTTTTAAATGATTTTAGAAAGAATTTTAGTAAAGATTTTAACGGCCGCAAACTTTGCTTAAAAAAACATTCCTTGCGCATAATTTTGATGAAGTTACGCACAACAATTTTTAAAGTATTTGCAAAATAAGCAAAATAACACTGATGTTTTCTGTTCAATATTGTTGCGAAAACTGCAAAAACTTTATTCTCTGAAAAGTGAAATGGATATTAAAGTCATATATATAAATAATATTAAAAATAATATTAAAGTGCGTTTTCTAAAACTGAAAATGTTTCCTTAGAATTTTATACAACAAAAAGAACATGTATATTCCAAAAATAGTACTAATTAAAAATTGTATATAAAGTTTATATAAAGTTTATATAAAATTACTATATACATAAATAAAATCAACTAGAGTACATAAACAAACAATAATAACAGTAATATAAATATAAATACAATTATAAAATTATAAAAATATAAAATAAACATAAAATGTAAAAAGAAAAAAATGGAAAGATAATAAAATATAATAAATACAAGAAGAGAAAATTCATACCAGAGGAAAAATAAAAGATGTTAAAAAATAACGTGATTTAAAAATTCCAGAAGTTTGAAATTTTTTGCGATAGATGGGAAAGTAATTGAGATTTTTGGAAACTGTAATATTAATAACAGTAAAAGGAGTAAGATAAATTTAAAAGAAAGACAAAAAGTGAACAAATTTGAAGAAGTGATATTTCTAGACTCAAAAACAATAATTTCATGATTATTTAATTATAAACCTATAGAGTGACGTTCTCAATTGAGCGGCAATCATTTTTCTGTGCATACTTTATAATAACTTTGTTACTAAACTTCAGTCTTTCATACTTTGAAATCCAATTTATTGGACAAAAATTTATTTAAATAATCGAATAAAGTATTTATATTTTTAATTTTAAATTGTAATAAAAATATATTAAGAATTTGTTGTATATAAGTTACAGCTATCAAGCTTTTTAGTAAAGAAAGTTAGAAAATTATTTGTGAAATTAACAAAGTAAATTAATAAAAAAAAAAATTAACAAAGTAAATTAATAAATAAAATTAGTTTAAAAAAAGCATACAAATATTATATTTTATTATTAAATTATTTTGACCTCTCTGTCAGCGATAAAATTAATCTCATTTTATTATCAATTTCTTATTTATCGTTTATAGATTGAATGTACTACTAATTTATTTTTCATTATTACCCCCTGTGATTCAAGGATAAGGATTAGAGTGTATTTATAAATTTAACATATTCAAATAACAAAAATACTTTTCGTTCCTCTGTCTTCCGTACAAAAATGGTTCTACAATATATTAATGTCTTTTTCCCTCTCACTTTTTATCTGTGCTTTTATTTTTTATGGCATACCAATTTTCATATATTACATATTATTATAGATTAAAAAATTATATGTAAAATATTCTGTATAAAAATAGAATTAGTTACAAAATAGAATTAGAACAAAACAAATTAAAAATTTTTTAGTTGTATTTAAAAAATGAATATAATAATATAATATTCGAAAATCTTAAGAATTTAATAACAAAAAAAAAACTTAAAATGTGTTTTAAAATATAAAAATATAAAATATAAAATATAAAAATACATTTAAATATGTTAATAATAACAACAACAAAACAAATAATTTTTAATGAATAAACGAATAATATACTACTAGATTTAACACAATAACCTCGAAATAATAATGTACTTATTTAAATAACAATTATTCTTTCACAATATTAAATTTTCAATTGTTGAATGAAAAATATTTAAAAATAGAGAGATCAGTATTAATAATTTAACATTTAGAAGAAAATAACATAAAAAGGCCAATAATCTAATTATTTCATAAATAACTCATATTGATCCTCTTTTCTTCTATATTTCTTAAGTTTAAAATGTTTATATTGATGTTTTATGTAGATGTTTTATATTTTTCATTATCGCACTATTTGTCTTTTTAAATTAATAATTTCATTTAATTTTTAGATAAAGGCAGAGCAAGAACTAGCAATTAATATTAGTCATATTTCGTGATGATTTTGCCGTTATGCTCCATGTGTTTATCGTTTAGTACAAATTTTTAATAATAGCGTTACTAATAATAACGATAACAATAATAATAAGAAACTCTCATCTCTGTCTTCTCTCTCGTTTCTCTCCTTAGTATTAAAGCAGTCATCGAACGAATTTCTATCAACTACATAACTCAGCTACATTTGTTATTATTATTATTTTTTTCGAAAAGTCTTTCCTAAAAACTTAACGCGCTAACATGCGTTTCTTTTTTTTTTACTTCTTTCATCTTTTTTCTTCATTTACATATATATATAT
>NW_017259325.1:1524332-1528991 GCF_001594045.1 Atta colombica
ATATCTGTAAGTGTATATCTATCTCGAGAGTCGTATGCTGCGCGACCAGATAGCGCGGCATTATGTATAATTAAATTTTTATTTTTAAAAAAAGAGATTTGCGTTCAACTATAAAACATCGACTGCTAGCGAAGAAAATATATCAGTAACGCAATAAAGAATTTTTTTGTTAATAAAATTATATTATCATCTTCATTCTACTGTCACAACTATTTCTGTTAAGATTTTAGATAAGGTTTAGTCAGATTAATAGATTTAAACTATTTGTAATTTATTATCAATAAATTATGAACTTGAACGTATTAGATGCATGAATATATTTAGTTTTGATATGTTTGTTAAATAGACAAAACATGTTTTGTCTATTTAATGTATTATATTTCATTTGTATAAGTGAAAAGACAAAATGTAACGTTGTTGTGAAGCTGTAATGAATACAATAATAGATAGTATCTATATAATATATAATAATAGTGATATAATAACTATGTGTGTATATGTGTAACAATTGTAGATATATAAACCGGATATTGTCTACAAATAGTAAAAATCAGTATGATTATTAACATTAGCATCGACGATGTAAGATTAAGTTAACAGATTAATCGATGAAAGAATTAGATCATTTTTTAAGATTGTTGTTATTTAATTTTTATCAATAGTTTTACTTTCGAATATTCGCTCATTGATTTTTATGTTCCTTTTTTATAATTTTAAAGACTATAATTTTGTATTTTTCTCTTATATTATTAGTTTCATATTAATCTTGCATTTTTGAGACAAATTTTTAATTATTAAATAAATTGAATAATACAATATAGGGTTAAGAACCAACTCAGAATAATATATGAGTAACAATATTATTGTAAGCAATATAGAAACGTATAGACGTTTCGACCCCTATCAGGTCCTTCTCAATATTAAAAAATAAATTTTAATGTTACCGGCAACTACGCAAGATGTTCAATATATAAAAAGCGTATATGTACTCGCATGTTGGAAATAATAATTATGATATGATACGGTCTAGATTAAATCGGCTTCCCATCAGAACTTGTTGTTAGTCAATTCCAGAAGTCACATAATCATATAAAGTTTATAATACCATAAGCTTCCTCTCAAATTTACAATAGGTTGGTCCAGTGAAAATTTATGTAATAAAGATGCATGCATCCTTCATATTATTTTTGCAACTGCTAATTATTCGAATATCCAAAACAATAATTTAAAAAATATAAATTGAGTACTGAAAGTAATTAATAACAGAGATATCAAGGTCTTAACTATCGAACTCTGAAATGTCATCTCTGAGGACATCTCATGGTTATTATTTCCAACATGCGCTTTTTATATATTGTACATCTTGCGTTACGGTAACATTAAAATTTATTTTTTAACATTGAAAAGGGATCAAAACGTCTGTATGTTTTTATATTGTTTACAATAATATTGTTACTCATATTATTCTAAGTTGGTTCTTAATCCTATATTGTATTGTTTAATTTATTTAATTACTGAAACCGATATTACTTATTGAATTTTAAATTATTAAGTTTATTATGCACAATGTTACAACTTGCCTTTTACGTCATGATTAAAAAAGTTTATATAGCTAGCAACCCATAATTTTACAGTCAAAAGCAGCAACATTTAAAATAAGAAGGGTTTATAAATTTGATAGAAAAGGACAGCAATTAAAATAAAAAGATAGTTAGACTATAAGTGCAGCAATATAAAGCACAGTACAGTTTCTGTACTACAACGCATTCATTGGAGCTGTTAATTGACCACCTAATAGGGAAGTTTCGAGGTCCACATTTGAATATTCAATTACTTTTGAAGTTTCTCATTTGATAATCGATTATATCTAACCGACTTGCACGCAGACCGCAATAATATAATTGCACACGCAGCAAAAAGCCGATCACCTCTTCCGTGCACTACAAATCTTTTATTTCCAGATAAATAAATAAGCTAATTGATCACCTCATAAATCATGCTTGTTATTTCCTAGCTAGTTATGCAGAAGCTCTAATCGTACGGCAACCATCATAAGATCACAAAAGTGATATTGCCGTTATCACGTTTTATTAGATATATCTATGCCGAATAATTGTCGAATACAAAACTTTAAAAGCTTCGACGATTCTTTAAAAAACTTCTGAGAACTTCCAAAAATTTCCTACCAGAGAAATATTGTAGGAAACCTCCTATATCCCTATCCGAGAATCAATTAACATGTCTGAAACGTTCGCCGTACACGATCTTAAGAAATACAGAATGACTAGATATTCCACAAAATATCAAAATAAACAAATCATTAATACTAGTAATAATTAAAGAATGAATCGTTAGTTTCTTCTAATAATCAACAGTTGATTTTCAAATCACCAAATTGCGCCAAAAATTCTTCATATAACTATATAGATAATACCTAGACGAACTATAAATAGAAAATAACTCAGTATCACAATTGGATACTTCACTCGTCATACCAGATAATTGATTTGTAAACTATACTACAGCTAAACACATTCTACAGAACACCTAATTATCCTATATAAAACACAACATCACTTCACACTTCGTTTTAATTGCAACAATTACATAAAAAAATCACACTCTGGTCGAGTCAGCATTCTCTCTCTTTTCTTTTTTGTCTTCATCGTCGTTTTTACCTCCTAAAATTTCCTTTCACAAACACACCATCGACGATCGACAATATTTCAGTCATCTCTCCTTTTAATTTTTACACATGTTCTTTCATTTGTTTACTTCCGAATGAAATGAGATTAGACTTTTGGATTTTTAATTCTTCTCCGCGATATTATTTAATTACTTGATCTCCATTCTTTCTAAAAACATATACTAATTGTGTCTATCTTTCGTACTTCTCTTCAAGATTATTGTATCGATATTTCGATAATTAATTTTATTTTTCTTCAATATCGTCAATGTCTGGATTTCTTCGTTTTGCGCTGAAAAACTTCAGGATATCTGTCGAGAATTTCTTCCAAATTCATAAATTCTAAACTAAAATTTATATCTGGTTGTATAGAAATCGAGAGAATTGGTCTTTATATTTTCTCAAGAAGCATCTTTCAATTTTATTCTTTATTCTGTTGATTTATTTTGTCCTCCAATATTGTTTCCATTTATTATATAAATATAACAATATGCTCCATTGTTTATTTAATTAATATTTTTGCTGAAACATTTATAATATTATTTATTTTGAGTTGTAGTTTTATTGTTATGGGATTCTCTTCTAGTGGATGGTTTACTGGAATTACCAATAAATTACCAGCACCGATATAATTGAATTTTAAAATTTATTAAAAATTTTTTTTTTAATTAAATTTATATATTCAATTATTAATCATCATTCAATTCCAGTTATCAATATCAATTTCTTGTGTGTTATCAAATTTTAATAAAAGATCACATCTTTTCCCAGTTTTCGATTTTTTAATTTCTTATAACTTGCATGAATACAATTTTCGATATTTCATATCATTCACTTTTTTTTTGATAGATAATAATCCAATTAACGTTTCTTTACATAAAAGATATTCTTTTTTAATTTCTAATTTTAAAAAATCTTATGCAGGATAAATCCTCGACAGGATCTTTTCAATTTTTGAAGTTGCATCTAAAGTTGTGTGACGGTACAATGAAAAATCCTTCAGGAATCCTTTAAAAATCCTTGGAATATATCTTCTGGCTCATTCTCGTCGTTCACTTTGCTTTAAGCAACGACCGACCAATCGACTGCTGGAATTGATCTCCGATTGATCGACACGACGATGGCGTTCCAATGTTGGTGACTCTACGTATCAGTTTTCCTTTTTCTCGTTGCTTCGTTATCTCTTCCGCTACTCTTTCCTCCTTTATTCCTGTGGGCAGCAGGGCGGACACGAGTCCGGCGACGACGTATAATATCGTTGTCATCTTTCTCGTGAACCGCGCGATGCAATAGGCTCATTGGAGGCTGCACTTACTTTCAATTTGCGATTTGATCTCGTTCACTTGTGTTTCTATCGTATTTCTCAGTTCTGAAACAGTCAAAATGAGAATGTATTTAATATTATAAAATATCAACAGTAAAATTCTGAGCAAAAGAATAATTAGAGAAAAATATGCAAAATTTATGAAAATTTATAATTAAAAATGAAAATTTTTTGTAAAATAAAATATAAAATATTATAAAAAAAGAAAGAAAAAGAGTGTAAAAGAAAAGAAAATATGTCTGTTATACGATTATCCTAATATATGTCTAAAAATTCATGTTTAACATAGTTGTTTGTTTAAAAAATTGTAATTTTTTATTTAAAAATTAAATTAGAACAATTAAATAAAGTATTTCTGCAGCTAGAAAGAAAACTAATCGCTGCACATTCTGGTTTAAAGCTTTAATGAATAAAAAATAGAATTAATTTTTACTGATTCTTACAGTTAGAATTAATATCTAAGTTGTTCCGTATCTAAGTTGGTCCTATAATTTATAAGATTCAACAAAAATCTGATAAAAATACAATAAAATAATTTTGTTTATATGTGCTATTTTATATGTATATACGCATACGTGTGGCTGTATATATGTATATGTGTGTTTAATATGTTAAAAGATTAATTAATTATATACATATACACATATAC
>NW_017259325.1:1529091-1536260 GCF_001594045.1 Atta colombica
GGATTTAGAGTAATTTCCCTAAGGACTTGTTCTTTATTATTATATATATTATATATATTACAGAAATACGATTCAATGTTCTCTTGTATATATGTATACAAATAGTGACATTATAGAAAATAATTACATTAATTCAGGTTTACAAAATTAGAAAACTTGTCACATTTTTTAATCAAACATATTTTGCGAGTCCATATGTATCTTTTTAAGTTTAGAATTAATAAATAAATATCAATATCTTAAGAAATATTTCATAATTTATATAGATACCGGTAATAACAATTTTGAACTTCTTAAAAAGGACTATTATATTCTTATAGTCTTATTTTTTTCTAAGATAACTTAATTTTTCACTTTTATTTTTTATAAAATGGGTTATATGTATTTATGTAGTTTTAACTTGAGATTAAGTTTTTATGATTGAAAATAAACAATTTTTTTTATTCTTAATCATAATTCAAAACTTATTGAAGTTTTTCTCCATATTTTTATAAAAAAAAAGATTTAAAATTATATCAAAAATTTCAAATCAAAGCTAATTCAATGGATTTAAAATATTTTGTATTAATACATATCAAAATAATATGCAAACATTACATACTAGTGAACTCATCTTCGTCTTCGGCTTCAGCTTCAGCCGCCAATTCCTCTGGTGTCTTCTTCTTTCGCATTAGAGGATTAGGCTCTTCTTGTGGCATCTCTTGCACCTCCTCCCTTTTCTTTATATTATACTGTAAATCAAAGAAAAACAATATCTCAAGTAAGATAGAAAAATCTATAACTTCTCTTTTTGATATTAAAAATTTGATTATTCAATCATTTATAAGATCTTTATGAATTTACTATATATTTATAAGATCTTTATCTTAATTTACTAGAGTATTAATTTATTATCCTATTTTATTATTTTATTATTATATATTGTAATTGTTATATTTATTGTAATATTTTTTTCTTATATTACATATTTATAATAAATTACATTATATATTTTATTATCACATGTCTTTCGATCATTTAATATTTATTTTACTGTATTATATTAATTTATATTTTAACAAATAATATCTCTTTTGTTCTTTCCCCGTCTCTCTTTCTTTCTTTATTCGCTATTTAATACATTCAATTTATAACATGCAGCAATGGTCCTCGCGTATTGATGCTTTGTACTCTTGGTACAACAATAAGCTCGATTGCGGAGCAAACTGGACATAGCATTAATGGTACAAGTGCCGTTGTCGCTGTGTATATAGGAATATGCCTCACATACAAGTATTATCATTACCTATAGGATACATATATGTTGTACTACTGACCAAGGCCTCATTAATAATTAGTGCCTTTCAGTGAAATGATTTGTTATGCAATGAATAATAGTCCATGTCAGCATCATGAATGCCTTTGTTTCCTCCAGATGAGTCGCTTTTAGAAAAAACGCGTTATGTTTAATTATACAGGATGTTAAAAAAAATCATTGAGCATTTGTATGATAGATGGTACACTGCACCATACTGAATAAAAGCCTTAGAAAAAATAGGTTGAAAATTCAACCGTTTCTAAGATATAACAGTTTTGAATGTTAATATCACGACTGATTTATTGGCTTCTATGTGTATGCGACGTGAAGATTTACTTCAATGTTTACAAACCGCATTTAAATGTTCTAATTGAATTTCCATATATTGCTTTATTATGATAAATTTCGCCGGAAATCAGTAAATTGACATCAAGCAGCCATTACGACTAAATGGGCATTATGGGAGATCATTTCACAGAATCTATAATTTTCCCAAATAGGCAACTTATCTCAGTTATCAGTGCAATTTATCCAAGTTCACTCTTTTCACGTTGTATGCAACAAGTAAAAGAGGTAATAAATTAATTATGATACTAACATATAAATTATTTATATCTCAGAAACGGTTTTCGATCTATATTTACTAAAACTTTTAATACGATGTGTACTATTTACCATTTAAATGTTGAATGATTTTTTAATACCATGTATTATATATTTGCGATTCAAACAAATACGTAACAATTTGAAATCAATAATGTGAAGCGTATTTTATGTATAGATAATAGTATTTTACACATTAAAACATATTACGCGATTCCTATTATTATATACATCAGTTCACTTAAGTATAAATTAGTTCATTTAAGTATACATTAATTTTCTAGTTAAAGAAAAATTTTCTAGTTAAAGAAGAATCATTTCACAAACTTATAAGTAAGATAATAATTAATACAAGATATATTTTTTTCCTTTAATTTATAATTGTGCAATAAAAGGAATAGTTTTTTATCACAAGCACTAACTTTTTATTACAAGCAATATACATTTCATTAGTATGCAAACAATATTTAGTCAACGATTATTTATTTAATAAGTTACTTCATTATATCAAACATATGAATATTTTAAAAAGTGGAGAATCAATTTTGTGTTTTTTGTCAAAAAATCCTTTAGCAAGGAAATAATGAAAATGTCAAAAAGTATATGACACAAAAAATATATGATAAAGCATATTGGTCCTTGTAATGTAAATAATTTTTTCTTAATTGCAATTTTAAAAACATGTCAATTAATATTCTAATTAGTACTTCAATAATTTCTAGAGTTTTAAAAGTCTTTAAAAGTTTTTTAAAACAGACATGAAGAAAAATTCTATTTTATCTCTTAAAATCTTAATTCTCTGACTAAATATTTTACAAGACGTAAATATTTTACAACTCATTGTTTTTTAAACTCTCAATCTCTCAACGAACATACGCATTATGTCGAGGAGACAGATAGCAAGGATAAACGAGCACTATACTCCACATGGCAAGCGTCAAATCTGATGCTCTGATCCTGACGTTAATTAATGTTCCTCGATATACGCGCAACATGTCCGCGCATCTCTTGCATCTGCGTCAGTACGTGTGCTTCTGTCCATTCATGTTCGAAATTATGAGAACATTATTATGCGCCGGATTATAGTTACGCGGCGATTTATCACGCGTTACATCTAACTTACGCGCACAATTATTTTAAAAATAATCCGACAATTTAAGAAATATTTAATTCCAAAGTCAAAATAGAATGAGGACCAATGTGTAAATAATTATAATCTTTAGTTATTATCATAGTAATTAATTATATATAATATTGTTCAATATAGATATTAATAATAGTAATTAATAATAGTAATATATTAATAATAGTAATTACATTTTTCAGGATGTTATAATTGGGGGAACAATTCATAATTGTTCTTTAATTAAGATTTCTTGTGCACAAAGAATGCAGAAAAATTCTTATTCCTTGAACTACAGATGTTGTTATGTAACATTAAATTTTATGTAACATTTATTAGATTTAATACATACAATAATTGCAACTATTTGATAGTAATTAATGAATAAACAAATGTTTGAAATTTTGCATCATTCGCTTATTTTAATGAAATTAGTACAGTGTATTGCTTTCATGAAGTCCGCAGAGTGAGTCGCACTGCGGCGTTTTTGAGGCCTGCGTCCTTTCACGCCCTCATTTCGATGTATTCTATGTTCTTATGTAACTATTCATGTAAAAATATTTTTTCCGCCATTATAGTTATTACAAACAAAACAAACTATATTAAATACAGATAATATTTTAGTATGAAACGAGTTATTAAACAGATAATATTTTAATATTTTATCGACTTTTAGAAAATTTGATATCTTATCAATATTTCCAAAATTTTATCAGTCAATATTAACATATGTATAACTTTCTTTTCTACTTCTCCATACTTTTTCTTTGATTATCTATTCGTTATTATCATTATATCTACAAGCATTATTAGTTTGTAGAAGCGAAAGGAGAGATTGGAAGAAGAGATTATAGTATTTGGTATTCCCTATATGCATCATAAACTTTGTCAGTGCTAAAAATGGACAGAAGATCTGATACGATATTATATTACCGCAATCGAGAAATTGAAATCTGAGCTCTCTGTCGGAATTCAGAGTTATAGTAGGTTTCAAAAGATGCGTATCTTATTGTGCCTGATCCTTTTCTTGAAAATCTACATATACTTATTACATTTTTTTATTTACGAACGCAAATTTAATTGATAAATAATTCTATAGGTGTAAAAGAAACTCATTCTTGATTAAACAGATAAAATTCTAAGATTACATTATTTCTGAACTGATATAATTAATATTATGTGACAAATCCAACCGATCGTTCACATTTTCTATAAATCAGCTTCCAATGCTATTTTCTATAAATCGATACATGCAATTCGCTCACGACACTCCGTATTATTAAATTAACTGATGCTTTATGACTAAATAGCCTTAACTTTGTGTATAAAGCTTACGCTACCAAGTACTTTTGCGAGACGGTTCCTCATTTGGTGAACGTCTTAAAAGGAGTCAGCCTGACTCTATTAGGAAGTCGCCATATTGAATGCAGGGACTCCCTACTAGAGTCAATTTGACCCCAGTTAAGTTCAATCTTCTTTCTTCCTGGTTCACTTCATCGTTGTCTTTTTTCTCGCCTTCATTGTCACATTTGAGATGCTTCCTCTTCCTTCCTCGGAGATTATCTTCGACATTTACTAGGATATGGGTGTTCAACAGAACCGATCAATCATCTTAATCACGATATGATGGTTAATGCCGAACTTGCCACTTATAACGATGGCTGTCCTATTTTACTTAGACTTCTACACGTATATAATTTTCAACGCCGTTAGTTTCTTATTTCGATATTAAAATAGAATATCTCGATGGATTTAACTTCTTTTAAAGTTGCAGCATCGGTTTAGCACGTAACGTAAATTATTTAATGCAACCGTTATGATATACTGAATGCTACTGATCGACTGTTATACCTGATTCTATGCAACTTGCAATCGTTTCGATGAATTGAAAATGTCAACATGCAGTTAGCCATAGATTGCTTTACATTGGTTGCGTTAAAAATGTTATCAAGGCTAGATCGATAATAAATTATTCTCTTATATATTGATTCATAACATCATCTTCATATACATACATATTATCGATCTGTTCAATGTTTTATGTTTTTATTATGATTTGATAAATACAACACTAATAAATTTATTTTAATTCAAAATTCAATTTTTGTGTTATATTATATTAATGCTTCTTTAAAGCAAATATCTACTGTGTAGCGCATACACTTATTTTAGTAATATTTCTAATTGTTCAAGAAACTCTTCAAATTCTTCAATTCTAATATTTCAGTTACGATTGAAATTTTTTATTAAATGTTATAAATAATAGTTCGCATCATTATTTTTTTAATGATATCCATCAAAAGAAATTGATGCAAAAGTGTTGAAAGATAATAAAAAAACTATGTGTAAACGGAGAACGATAGTTAATCATTCGATAAAATATGTAATAAAATAAAAATATTGCAACAAAAATGATAATATTAATGGTCACAACAGCGTACAATAATGTCAATTTCTTTAGCGATTCTTCTCGTCTTTGAAAATGTTCTTGAAGACGAAAAAACAGAAGGCTAATGGGGAAACAGAGAAAATAAAGTGCTGGATGTAGTGTAATATTTTCTCGGAGTAATGTGAAATACAAACAATATTAGATCGATAAATGGAACTTTGGAAATTTTTCGCTCTTTTTCTCTTTTTCTACTTTTCACTCTTTTTCTATTTATTTAACATTGTGTCAACTTTTAAATGTAATATTATTTTTTATGAAAAATGAGAGAAAGATTAAATGTTTCGATTAATGTCTTTTTGAAAAAATCACTTATTCTATGTAGTTGTAGATTTTAAAATTATCTTGTAATCTCAAAAATATATCCTAAATATATTTTTAGCCAGCAGTAACAAAAAATGTAAAGCAATCACGCACATACCGCGAAATAAATATAAATGCATATTATAAATATTAATGTATCTAATTTGCGCGCGCGCGCGTGCGCGCACAGTTTTGATGTGATGATAAATGTTACAAAGTAAATATTTATACTAATAAATGAAATAATATGTTGAGACAAATTAATAAGAAAATAAAAAAAAAAAATATATATATATATGTGTGTGTATTTTTTATACAAATAGCTCAAATAATATATTATATTATATACACTGTTTCTTCCACGATAAATTCTCGAAATTAATTTGAAAATAAAATGAATATTTTCAAATTGCGCAAGGACTTTACTATAACAAAGTCCCACTTCGTTCATTAGTCGAGATAGGAAATCGGATTTGATTTGACCCAATGCGATTACCATGCCAAAGCTTCTTCCAGTACTATGCAGGAGAATAGTGGATGCTCTATTCTCATGAGAGATCGCGGCTCTTGCTTCTCAATCTTTTCCGTTCATTTTCGAAGAATCATGTTTCTACCGAGACAGAAAGGATTTGAAGGTAGTTCTTTCACTTATGATGAAGCAGCCATTAGTGTTAATTATATTCTGTCGAGATCTCCTTGCTTTACGAATAAAACCGCTGAGGACTAAACGAATCTTGAAACGCCATCGTGTTGAAAGACGTTTTTTAATCTAGATTTCGCTGAGTAATGAAGCCGCTGAAATTCGCTTTATTCGTTATTACATTTGTCCAATTCTAACTAGTCTTTTTAATACCGTTTTACCTTTTCATAAGTTCTTTAAGATTTGTTCAAATTTAAAATTTTCGCTTAATTGAATTTTAATAATTTAAAATGATTAAATTCATAGGATTACTGATTTTTAGATGTTTATATAATATTTCTCTAAAACGTTAATTTTTTGCGCAATTTTTTATATCACAATAATGTTTTTTTTGATACTTCGTTGTTTTCGATTAGAGTAAATTCATTAAATGTTCCTCAAATCAATAAACTAATTTCGTCGAAACGCATATGTGATTATTATTGATTTACTGATTTATTGTAATTGATCTAAAGAGAATTATAAGAAGTGATAAATTCTGATCTTCATGGAACTTTGTATACATATAGATTATATAAAAAAATGAATTTAGAAATTGTTCACTGCGACGGAAAAACAGTTTGAAGGGATGAAATCACCTTATATGTAATAAAGCGGTTTTCAAAGAGTTTTTTCCGTTATATCTCGAAAACTATTTAAGATATAAAAAATGTTTTATACAAAAGCTTTAGAACAAAAATACCTCTATTCATTTATA
>NW_017259325.1:1536360-1538911 GCF_001594045.1 Atta colombica
ATATAATTTTATATAAAGATTATGCGTTTTGCGAGTTTCTTCCGTGTCCAGATCCATTCTTGGAATGCCAACGTTTCGTGAATCTTGCAATTCATTCCATCAGGGCGAGGAGCAGCCTGATACTGTAAGAAACCCACGAAACGTATAATCTTTAGATAGAAAGGACCTTTAGATAGGAAGGAAGTGGAAGTATCAAGAATATTAAACATAATTTTAGTGTAAAAGTTTTAATAAAACATTTTTTGTTATCTTAATAATTTTTAAGATACAATGAAGAAAGTTGAAATCCGCGTTATCTATAAGGGATGATTTCATCTTTTCAAACTGTTTTTTCGCCGCAACTAATATTTTCTAAATTCATTCTTTTATCTAACCTATATGTAAAGTTTAAAAGTTTAGAATTTAATACTTCATGTAGTTCTCTTGTAAGATGCATTCGAATTCCCACAATCGAACTTCGCCATGATAATAGTTACAACATTCAACGACCACATTCGACGACCATTTCCGCACGTGGAATTACGGCACATTGCAACAGTGCGGTCGGTGTGCCACATACATAGATCAACACATTGTCGAATTACGCGTTTGGTCCCTTCAACGATATCATTTTCTGTTTACATACGAGATAATCGTGTTTCCACTCCAATTAACATTATGTAAAATCTAACGCTACCAATTGGGCAAATATCGGTGAAAGAAATACAAATCTATCAGCAATTTCCTATTTCATGATGAAATATTTTACAATTTTGTTACAAAAATAAAAATACAGTGTTATGCATATTCATTAATTTTGATCTCATATTAATATAAAAATTAATGACGTGCAAGAAGAGAGTCGATATTAACTCTTGAGTTTTCGTTAAAATTGATTCGATCGATCGATCCACTTGACATTTTTTTTAGAGGACAAAACAATCAGGTTGAGTCACATAGAAAATAGAATCCGTCGACGCATTGATCAAACAGGATAGAACAATATACGCCGACGGGATCTCACAAAAAACTTCCAATGCATTCACTGGTTGGGCGGGAAATAAATGTGTGGATAAAAAGAAGAACAGGGAAGAGAGAGAACGAAAGAGATGTAAAATGCACGTTGGATCGCGCCATTATCAATCCTGATGTATTGTCCTGTCAGGATGGAGTCAACGGCGTTGACATGACCCAGATGAAATCGAGGACTCTTGTGGAAAATACTGGAGAAACACGTGGCGATATTCAAACTCGAACTCTGATATATTTATAGTCACGAACGAAATCCACTAATTAATTAATTGAAAAATATGATTCACAATATCTCCAAATAATGTGTTTTAATAACAAAAACTATAAATAATAAACAGTTTCTGATATGGCAATCTTCAAATCTTTAAATACATGTATGTTGTCATAAATATTACTAAAAAGACATTTACAAGTAAATCTGCCCTGACGTCCTAAAACTATGGCAGTCTTTAATTAATAATTAATTAATTTAATATTGAATCGGGGAAAAAGTTTTTTCGTATTTTATAATTCAAAATTGTATATATAATATCTTCGTCAAAAATGAACGACATTTAAATTTTAAAAAAGAGTTTTAAAGCTTGAAATCTCTACTTTCGAAAAATTATTATATTTTTTGAGTTTGTATGAGTTTAGTAATTTTTACATTTAAAAAACTACGAGCTGAAAAAGATGAAAAATTTTCTTTTCACTTTGGGGGTCTCTCACGTGCCTAAAAAAATTTACGAAAACTTTTGACTGCTTATCATGAAAGCTTGAAGCTTTGCCTACAAAATCATTTTTTTTTTAATGTTTCTATGATTTTTTGTTCCTAAGTTATTCGCGAGTTAAATAAAGAGAAGCATTCTGACTTTGATTGCTCATAACTCTGATAAAATCATCATATTATCATATATCGCAATTTAGAAAACAGATTCTTAAAGCTGAAAGCTTTGCTCTAGCGAATGATGTAATTGTAACGAAAATTTCGCAACAAATGAAAAACTTTTGCAAAAAAATTTTTTTAAACACGAAGAGACTTTTTCCCTGACCCAATATTTAATGGATAATATTTTTTATAACATTATATTCCTTTGAAATGATTTTTTTAAACACGAAGAGACTTTTTCCCTGATCCAATATTTAATGGATAATATTTTTTATAACATTATATTCCTTTGAAATGATTTAAACGATCGAACAGTAATAATTTTGATATGTAAATAGTATTAAATTCTACAATTACGATGCGAATAACGATAAATTTTTAACGATAAAAATAAATATATGAAAATCGAATTTATTAGTCAATTCCAAAGAAATGCAAAAACTTTTTAAATAAAAACGCAAAAGCAAAATCATCATTGCTTACCTTATCTCTGATCTCTTGCCGCATCTTCTCTCGTTCTTCTTCCATTTTGCGATGTTTCTCCTTTCTTCGTTCTTCAGCCTCCCTGATAGCCTCTTGCCTCTCTCTCTCGGCTTCCTCTTCCTTCTCCTTGTCATCCTCGTCACCTCCTTCGCCGCCTACCGCGCCTACAAAATAAAGAGAAAACATATA
>NW_017259325.1:1539011-1540708 GCF_001594045.1 Atta colombica
ATTCAAATATCAACGGTTAAATATATGAGCAATACAAGATGTTTTATTAAAATCTTAAAATTAATTTAACATATCATTAAAAAGAATATAACAATAGACGGTTCACCATTAATAAACATCAGTTGACACGGAAAAATTATTCTCAATTTGCAATATTGTTAAGCAAAATAGATAAGTTTATTTTATTATTGTATATTGAGGAAGATTCTGTGAGACATTTATTGTTATATTCTTTTTAATGGCATGTTAAATTAATTTTAAGATTTTAATAAAATATCTTGTATTGCTCATATATTTGGTCGTTGATATTTGAATTGTTTTTATATGTCTTTTTCTTAGAGTATATTAAATTGTACTACTATAATCATTAATTGTTTAGTAATAAAACCTATAGAATTAATAGATAAATGATAAATTAATATATTTAAGATTATCTTGACAATTAAATAAATGAAAATTAAATAAATGAAAGATTTGGAATACCAAATAATTTATCGATTTTTGCAAATATTATTTAATATTTCCAGTTAAAAAGATTTTTGTTAAATAAACGATTAAAACATATCAGGCTGCTTTGTCCTGATGAAGTGAATTGCAATATTCACAAAACGTTGATATTTAATAATGAATCTGAATACGGAGATAATACGTGAAATGCATAACTTCTGTATAAAAAGTACCCGCGGAAGTATTAAAACATTATTTATATGTTATCGGAACAAAATGTATTTATATATTTACAATGAGAGATTAATTATATTTTATCGTATTTTCTAATTAATTAACTTTCCATGTTAATTGAGAAAGATTTGTTTGCATATTTAATTGTCATACTACTTAATTCAGTATTTGTATATTTTTAATTCCTTGACAATCGAGAATTTACTTTCTCTGTGAATGTTTAGAGTTTTAATAAAAGACAGTTTCGCTTCTCTCGAGTCTAGTAAAACTGGCTGCGTTATTGCAGACGTTATGAAGTGGACAAAGAAAAGAATAAGATTTTGGAGTAGACAGAGATAGATGTGGCAGAATCTCCATGCTTCGGAGAAATTAATACTACTTCTATCTCAGCGCCAATTTACCATTTTCTCCTTCACTCCTATCATGCTCATCGTATTTGCGCTGCTTTCCGCGAGTTGAAAAGATACTTTGAAGTCCGATTTATCTTTCTGTTTCAATTTTGTTCGTTGCCCTTTCGTTCATCGTCGTACTAAAACTTAAGGTTTGAAGACTAGCAAGATAATAAGCAAATTCGTGGTATACTTTAAGAAATGTTTCCGTCCTGATGAAATACATAATTGAAATAATTACTAACATATATTACATTATAATCATCATCATCATCATCATCATCATCATCATCATCATCATCAATATCATCATTAATGTTGGTTATATAATATTAATTACAAGATTATAGATTTGTATACATATATACGTTATAAAATATATATATATATATTCCAAAATAAACCAAACAATAATTTATGTATTTTGTACAGAAAGTCGAATGCTTTTTTTTTGCAAAAAAATTCCTTTTTTCAAAAAAGCATTGATCTTTTTTATTTCAAGTCATTAAATTTATTTATATAAATTATAAAATTATATATATTAGATGTACTAAAAAGAAATCCATTATTTTTGCATGAAATTGAATGGAAAAATAATGGATTTCTTTTTACTACACCTAATATATA
>NW_017259325.1:1540808-1544402 GCF_001594045.1 Atta colombica
TAGACAAAATATAGAAAGAAAACTTATAATTTATATATAATATATAGATTTCATTATTTCAAATTAAAGTGAAGGTAAATGATTAGACTCTAATTTTATGATAAAAACTATTAAAGAAGAACTAATTAAAGAAGTAATAAGATCGTTTTTGAAATTTCGAGAATCTCGAAGGAGTTTTGCTCTTCGAAAGAGTTACATTTCCAACCAATTTAACCGCATCGCGAAAAGCGAGTTCGAATATGAGCAAGTTTTGCGCGGTTCATTGAAGATTTCGGAAAAGCAAATTTATCCGTTCAAGTTTTTCATGAAGATAAATTCGAAAATCAAATGAAAATACGCGCATTCTTAGGATATATGAATACTAAACATCTGCGATCAATTTTGCAATGACACTTTCTAACATTGCTATCAATTTGTAAACACGTGTTGTTGTGCAATACTACAGAAAATTTATCTCAATGTTTTTTTCAATGTTTCTCTCTTGGAATTTTATTTATTATAATTAATAATTAAGCAAATTTCATTTACAAATTAAGAAGAAAGGCGCTGTGAAGAAAATGGAAAGTGTTAAGTTCAAATTTTAATAGAAATTGAGCTAAGTTAAAAATATGCTATCACGGAAATGCATAGCATATTTGAAAATAACGCGTAGCGCGATTTAAAAAACGCATTCCGTGTCTCTGAAAAAGATTAATAACGGAATTCCTGCGGTTTTCCTCTACTCACTTCTATGTCCGGCAAAACTGTCCACGGACAAGTTTTATTTGACAAAATGAAATTCTCCGGTGGTTATCCAGAGAATTTCATGACGTCGCTAGCCAGAGGTGATATACAAGCCATTTTATCATAACGGACAGAATTTTTTTTCACAAATTCAGAGTTTTTCCTAATGTTCCAATGCATCCCGTTACTCACAATTTATGGATCTTCTTGAAATATGTCATGCTAGTACATATATTTTTTTTACGCATGGAGAATTCAAGTCAATGTCTGCAGATGTTCACGCGATATGATAATTGCATTATTAAATGAAGTTAACATTTGTTTCTAGATATGATATTATTAAAAAGTATTTACAACAAAAATAGCGCGTATTAATTGAAGAACATTTCAATAAAATTCTGATTATTACTAATATTATTACTAATATTCAATTAGAGTATACTTAAAAATACTTATAATGCAACTAGAGAATATATCAAAAATATTTGTAATGCTAAAATCCTCACCGAAATAGATACGCAGGCAAAAGGATTCGTATTTCGAAAAAGATAACGTTTATATAAACATATGAGTTGTATTTGAATATAAATAAGTTTCATCTATACAACTTAGTTGTCAGACTACGTATATAACATATATTGTAAACCCTAATCCTAAAAGGATTAATAGTGTGACAACAGCTATATACATGTGCATGCCATGTTTCCGGTGGGAAATAACAAGTGTGACGACACTTCCGTGTATATCTCTGGGGCTGGCACCCCAGTTACGAGCCATATTAAAGGACTATATAAACAGTAACGGCTATCTACATCTAGTATTGTCTGTAAGTTCACTCACAAAAACTAGTGTGAAGATAAAAATCATAAAACGATGTGCGCGAGTGTGTTCCACAAATATAGATATGAGGTTCAAAATGATACCAAAAAAAAATCTCGTAAATTTTTGTATACAAAAAGTATCTTTTCGTGTATATTTAAATATCAAATAAAAACGTGTGGAAAGCACACCTCACACGTATTCGAAATAAAATGGTTTTTATGTAGTTGCTCGAAAAACTAAAGTCCCTTTTAGTGCTAGGATCTACGAGTAAAATTGTCTAGTGTGAATGTCGTAACGGCGATGAGCTGCTTTTCTCTGGTTTTTTAAGCTCGTAAAAAAAAGTGATCTCATCAAAATACGTGATTTATTTTAAATCACCACAATCTAATTCTCTTTTTTTCAATTAATTTAAAAAATATTCATCGTGAATAATAGGAGATTCCTATAAAGAAAGGTCGAATCAATAATAAGAGTACTATGGCAACTGTTCGAAACGCGTTCGATGTAACGCGCGTCCGAGTGAATTCCGACCAATCGCTAGTAGTAAATACCATTTCCGAACACAGAGGCGGCTGGTCGTTTGAAACACCTGCGGCCCAGTGTCACGAACATTCGCTGTTCTGCTCAGCATTGTCATTGGTATCTAATTGAATCTACATCTCGCAGCACAAATTCGTAACGACCTCTATTACAAATGGTTGGAAAATTAAAATGTCGTTCGTGAGCGATAAACAAATGCGCCACGGGACATCCATGGGAAATGGCGAGCAGCTGCGGAGTCGATAAGCAGATGCGGCATCGTATAGATTATAACTTGCCAGAAATATAGCTTTTTGTTTTATTCATCAGACATTATGATGAATTTTATTCGCATATCAATGGATCATTTTTTGTTATTCATCAAATATTTACCCAATAATTATTATAATATTCACACTCGCGAAATGTATTAATAGAACATCTTGTATCAATTAAATATTTATTCATCAAATATATAATAATGACTCTCTTTTATACACCAGTTATACTTAATATATTCTTTATTACATTCCTGTACTAAGTAATACTCCGCGTAATACTGAGAAAATTGATCAGAGGAAACTGTGGCGTCGTTTGTATCGACACCGTTCTTTATTGATACTTTTCAATTTCGTTAAAATTCTATTTCCTTTGAAGACAATTTTATATAAAAGCCGCACGCGCATCAGTCACGATGCACGGGAGGTAGGTCTTCATTCGAAGCGACTGATAGAATCTGCATTTTAACTAGCCTTTATAAGAACAAAACCGCTCTATTTCAGCGCGAACAAACCGCGAAAGAGAAAGTCATCCTTTTGCTACCCTCTCTCGGTTTCATTCGTCCTGCACCCGAGTTGGATGCTAACGTCGATCGTCGCTTTATCGAACAATCCACCATCCAATCATCGCAGCGCAGATGTTGGAGAAACGAATTTACTGCGAGATTTCAAACGAGTTGCTCCGTGTCGAAACGGTCACCTCGTTTCTCATTGGACGACGATCGTATTGGCTGTTTCACCACTTGGTTAGATAAAAAAAAAATTGAACAACCATCTGAAACGGAATATGGATTATTCGTTTGCATGTGAATGCGAGGATGAGCTGCAAGAAATTTTCACTCCACATATAGCCGATGGTCAAATCGACATGTGTGCAATAGCCGATTCAATGTGTCAGATCTTTTTATTTTATGCCTGTACGGTATTAACTTTTAAGTGAATTGCTACTATGATATGCAATCTCATCTTTTTTAAAATCATGGGAATAATTATTATTTAATACAATATATGTGAAATTTAATATAATCGAACAATAAGAGTCAATATCTAGAAATTTATCAGTATGACATAATGACTTCTTAATAATAATCTAAAAAATATTATTCTTTTAATCATATCAATATTGTTCAGAATATAATATGCAAAATATTGTACATTTAAACATTTTGTACATTAATTATTTAATTATTAAAATTTACAAAATTTTAAAGTAATTAATAATGAGAAAAATGAATGTATTGCATATATATTG
>NW_017259325.1:1544431-1555022 GCF_001594045.1 Atta colombica
ATATATATATATATATATATTACGAAAAATTCTCATAATTTCTTTTTTAGATAAGTATCTAGTATACAAGTATATGATAGTATTAATTATATAATAATATCTATAACAATAGCCTTATATTCTTCCATTTATAATTTCCAGTTATCTAATTAAAATGATAAAATATCTGTGTTAAGATAATAAAATAATTTTTTGACTTTTAATCTTGACTTTGTATCATAAAGTAAAGTATTTTTTTTTTACATGAATATATAAAGTTGCGATAACGCGCGTAGTGCACTATACACGTTCGCAACTATATATAAGTATCCGCATTTGTTATCTTCTTTCGTGCAAGTTCAGGTTTGGTATACGTGCGGTTTGTAGCACGATACGATAGCATCTCTCTTTTATGTATGCACCTTCGGCTCAAGGATATTTTGCCTAGCGTGCAAGTAATGCATGTGCAAGGTAGAGGACTGCAATTCTCTGGTACTATTCCATATAGGTTTAACGTTTTTATCGAGCTTTGTAACTAGCTACTTTCCTTTAGCCGCGTAATAAAGTTTTATAAATGCATGTTGCGCTTTTTAAAAATGCAAGAATGCCAAATTGGAATATGTGGTCCAACAGTTACGCAAACATATTTTTCCTTCGAACTTTGTGGTATTAAATGCACGATAAAATACACAATTAATTTTTTATCTCTCCATTGTTTTCCATACATACATTTCATTCCGATAGTGTGTAAACAATGTGTTTAGTAATTATTTGTGTGTTTAATGTGCCTTTTCACTATAAAGAAAATATCAACATATTTTGAGGTAGATTGAGATTAATATGTTAAATTAAAAAAAAATTCTTGATAAGAGATAGAAAATAACTAAAATGTTAAAAAATATTTACAGAAAGGCAAAACAAAGATCTTCTTATTGCTAAGTTGTACAAATGTCTGTTGTTAAGAAAAGTTTTAAATCGATATTCGGGCTAGTATTTTAATTTAAAAAATCCAAAAATGGTTTTAACACACACACACACACACACACACACACACACACACACACACACACACACACATAGTGAAAAAATATATTAATTCCTATAATAATACGAAATAATTACAGTTTTTTTAAAGAACTTTAAAATAATTGAATATTTGATTTATATATTTATATGAATAATGCATTACACAGAAAATGCTGTTCATTCTTTAATACAATTTTTATGTTCATTTTCATTATTATTCAATAACGGATATCATTATATTTATCCATATGAGTTCAAATACCTTCCAATAATTTATTCCTGTTTTTAATGGATCATAACTTACAACATTTCAATACATTTTCAATACTCTTTCTGATTCATTTATTCTTTGTCGAAATTGTCATCAAAATAGAGAAAAAGAAAAACAGAGAGATAGAGAGAGAGAGAGAGAGAGAGAGAGAGAGAGAGAGAGAGAACAGGAAAAAGGAAGGAAGAAAGGGAGAAACAGAATAATATCAAGCCTACGTATTGAAATAATTCGCGAAATCGACCTTTCAAAAAAACCAGTTCCAGATTTTCCTCTTACGAGATCCGATTTGCATGCAAATCCGCCTGAATTCAGATCTGTGCCCACTCGCACGATTATATTGGCGCACGTTCACATTGTCCCCCTCGAGAAGGGTGAAAAGTTGCTGTTTTAGAGGGAAGGATTGGATTATATTACCAGAAAAATCTCGATACGTTTTGATCGCAAAATATCCAAAAATAATACGACAAATTGGTTCAAATGCTTTTAAACTTAGTGAGATCTTTTTATATAAAATATTATTATAAAATTTTGCTTTCTTTTATTACTTTTTTTTATACACGGTGCATTTTTCTTTCTTTAATGTTATTTCATGAAATAAAAATGCTGTAAAAGTGATTGGTCTTCTCTAATTATTTTATTTAATACAATAGTATCTCTAATAAATAATTTCTTTTATTTTTTACTTCTGTCTTGATTATATTATTGATTATATTCTGTAACTAATTTTCCGTAAAAATAAAAATAATATTTGCGTTGTATGTTATCTTCACAGAAAAATATGATTTGTAAAAAAGCAATAATAATGAAGTTATTGCCATCAATCTTGTGAAAAATAACATGCCAAATTATTTTGAATATCGATAGCATTACTTGAATTGAAAAGAAGGAAACCGTTTTGAAAGAACATGTAGTTAATTTGATAAAGTTATTAAAGAATACTATATAATTTCGTTTATTGCTGATAACATGATACTTATTTAGCATCACGATTTACATAACTTCGCATATTTATATAGTCTGCTTAACAACAGCAAGTAGAAATCCAATTATCTGTCTATAACCAATCACAATAGCATAATGTAATACATTCGCATTCATCGACTACATTTGCTCGCGTTATCAAGCATAACTAGCATTTGATTATCTTGAGTTTAGGTCAAGTATTCTTGATTAAGGTACTTCGACGTAATTAACCGCATCTCCAGAATTTGCTCCTATTGATGCGGGTTCAAGTTCAATCGTGAGCATCGTGAGCATTGATCGCTTAACACGGTTGATCCACTTTGATTCAATCATTGAATGCAATAAAAGATATAACTAATTATGATTAAATTTAGGTTAAGTTAGATTAAACAGTGTTTACATCTCGATTTAAGAATTCACATTTTTTAGCATAATAAGAAATTCAGTTGTGTCATCCTAGAATTCTTAAAATAATAAAAACTTTAGTGTTCAAAGTTTGTGATTAATGTAGGCATTTTAAGACAAATTTATCAGTCATGATTCTCCTTCACGAAGAAATAAATAAACAAATAACAAAAAAAAAACTAAACTTTTTATCTTGTCACATAACGAGCTATAAGTATGAGATCTCGAAAATCGATTCTCAGATGCTAATTGATTGTTCACTGTACTTGGCTCAAATGTACTTGGTTCAAATGTACTTAGTCAAATGTACTTGGTTTTTCATTTCCAGTACGATCGTATCAACATTTCCTCCTACATTTTAAAATATCATGAAGAAGAGAGTTCTCATGTTAGAAGTTGATTGTTCCGGTTTCATACGATATGTAAATCTTTCCAACATCAACCAAAGATAATTTCTCTCTCTCTCTCTCTCTCTCTCTCTCTCTCTCTCTCTCTCTCTCTCTCTCTCTTTTCATCTAAAAATTCCTCGCTACTGTTTTCAGTTTTCTCTTCGTCACAATTTTTTTCCCCACAATTTATTGACGTAGAGATTTTGCTATGATATTGACGTGAAATTTCTCCGCTTGGGTGAGAGATTTATCGTGGATGTTAAGATTAATGATCGTGGTCGTACACGCTTAAGTAAATGTTAAAGGGGAAGCGTTTAAACGATTATAAAAAGTGATTTAACTATTTTTTTACTTTGTTAGAAAAGATTTTTTTACTTTGTTTGATAAGAGTTGATATAACATATGACTTTGAATTTTCAGCTTAATGTTCATTATTCGTTTAATAACACAAACATGAATATAATTTTTTTCTGATAATTTTGTGTCAACATATAAATTTTAAGAAAATCTATCGGGAGCCAGATGCAAAATAAAAAAACGTTCTTAATGGATTTGTTGACTTTATATAAAATTTTTACTATTGCATTTCTGTCTTAAATTTTATATTAATTATTTATAATGACAACTTCGATTGTCAAGTATCAATTTTTGATCTTTGCTTTTTTCTGAACGTTACAGTTAACGTTCGAAACACAAAATTAGTCTTATTGGTTATTGCTTTGACAGCTGCAATACATTGATTCGTACGATACAAGTGCGCTTTAGATTATACAATAGCGAGGTAATTTCTCTCGTGGTTAAATCGCAGTAGGTTTATGCCGTATGCCGTATGTACTTCGTGAGATTGTCGAGTCACACGACAGCCTGCTTCAACCTGCGATACGCTTCGTGAGCCGATTGCAATTGTCTCGAGAGGCGAAAGGAGAAGAGAATTTCAATGGTTACCAGTTTCCGTGCGGTTATCGCATAGTATTTAACCTTTGTCTTGTCG
Organism: Atta colombica; assembly: GCF_001594045.1. Taxonomy (NCBI): domain Eukaryota; kingdom Metazoa; phylum Arthropoda; class Insecta; order Hymenoptera; family Formicidae; genus Atta; species Atta colombica. Next base: position 1,548,456 of record NW_017259325.1, read on the forward strand.
AGACGCATCATCGAGAAAGTTATATCAAAGAGAAAGTTATATTAGAATAAGTTACATAATAGAAAATAATATCCTTAATAATAAAGAAATTGATAATAACAAAAATTTTTACAAAAATTAAATAACTCGTAGGAAGTAAAATGGAAACAGGAAAAAGTCTTAGATTAAAAGAAAGACATTAATAAATATCTTTCCTTTATTCTAAATTCTAAAAGCATAATTTCCAGAATGAATAATTGCTTTTAATAGCGAAAATATCATTAGAATAAATGCATAATTGCATCATAGATGTAATAAATATAGATTCGCGCATTCTCTTAGCATCTCCGTTATAAAGAATGAAATCATATGAGCATCTCTGTTCAACTCTATCAGCATCTCTCTTCAACTTTTTAGAGAGAGAGAGAGAGAGAGAGATGATTTAAATATCTTCACTCTTTCTAAATCGATAGTAACAATTTTATAGAAATGCGCAATCTGTTTACATCTATGAATTGCATAAGTTCTTCATTTAGCCATTTATTCATTTATTTAAACAATTATGTGCTTATTTATAAAACATGTTTATTATATTTAAATTTAAATATGTTCTTTCTATATATGAACTTATTGTCAGGTCAAATATGTATGCAGATATTTGCATGTATAACCATTTTCACTTTGCTTAAATTTTCATTATTTGTTGTAATAAATGGCCTCCATTATTACTGATTATATGAAAATATCAAATAAGCAAAAAGGAAAAAATGAAGACAATCGTTTAGAAATTTTATACATCGTGTAACTGCGCTGTTTAAAATTAATGTACGTACATTACAATTATATGTTTCCGGAAAGAATTCTTCAAAACGTTATCTCATTATTTTAATGTAAATTTTGTTCTAGTTATACATGTATTTGAAATTATCATGATTATATTATATAATAACATTATTTCAGAGCATTTTTTTGTTCAACATATGTTAACAAATTTTATAAATAAACGGCTACATTTTGATCGAATATTGACGAAATTATTACTAAAAATTTTATTATATTTTCATTCATAAAAACTAAAGGATTTTGAGGAAAATAATATATAATAAACATATTTTTTCTTTAAACAATGACGAAAAAATTTTTTTTATAAATTATCAAATTTGTTTAAAAGTATTAATCTATGTCATCAATCATGATTATTAAAAAATATTTACGTGTATATTTATTTGAGTAAAATCCAGCTTTTTGAAATGAAAAATTAAAATATAGGCTCGTAACGAAAACTATGCTCACTCAGAGAAAGATTTCTGCGATTTAAAGAAATGTTTCTTTGCTACGGTTAAAGAAAAATTTTTTTTTTATTTCCGTGCCTTATTTCCTTGATTTAAACATTATTTTCTGAAATCAAATAAAAAAATTTATTTGATTTAAAGAAATTATATTTAAATCAAAGAAATGACGTTCAAATCAAAGAAATTTTTTTTTAATCGTATAGCAAAGAAACATTTCTTTGAATTGAAAAAACCTTTCTCTGGGTGCTGTACTAGTATCTGTCATCTTTTTTATTGACCATATTTGTTAAAGGAAAATAGATAAAAAAAGAATATAGCTTCTTCGATCTCAACTTCAGAAGCGCAATAATTCACACAAGCATTGCCAATGTACACGCATGTGACTTTCGTCGATGGAAAAGGGGGAAGAACATGAGGGTGTTTTGTCAATGTTATTTACGGCTCGTAGTAGTATATTGATTCGCTCATACGGTCAAATGTCCCTCTCGCGGAGAATTCACGTGCACGCATGCATGCGCGAACATATATACTTCAGTCTTGAAAAGGTAGAGGCGAATTTTGTATTGGATGGTTTGTTATATAATAATATAACATTGATCAAACAATTTGAAATTTTTAATAAATTATTTAGAAAAATATTGTTTTAAAAAATATATTGTTTGCATATTTTGCCGATAAATATATAACTATATAATAGTTTGCATTTTATTTATATACTTGCTCTCTTCTCTCTTTTCTCTTTCCTTCTACTTCTAAAATTTAATAATGTAAAATAATTAAGAAAATTTCTTATTGTGTTAAATGTGGATTTAGTGCAGACATGGTTACTAACTTACATATAATAATAGATCTACGCCATCTTTTAACGACTCCTTCGAGAATTCCGAAATATAAATTCACAGCGGACTTTTTACTTTTCCTGGCAAGACTTTATCGCTTGGATGAGACAAACCGAGGAACACGAAAGTAGCATCGAAAAGTTTCTGCTTGAGAGAGAAAAATGGCAGTACCATCGTTCAATGTTACATAATCTTTGCGGAAAAAGTTGAAATGCAAAATGTTTGCGTTACTTTTTTTTTAATTTATGAACACGAAAATTCTTGTATTAATAAAACGATAAAAAAATTAAATAGATATTTTCCAAGCATTTATGTTTATTAAAAAATATGGACATATAAATATTGAAATGTTAATATTTTACATTGTTCAATTTTTTATTAGAATCATAAGTCTGTACATGTCAAACTCAAGTCTGAATTTATAGCATAGCTTTAATTTTTAGCATAATATACAAATAAATATCATTTTTTATATGAATAATGCTTTATTAGGTAGAAATTTTGTTTACTAAACACGATGTTTACTAAATTTTCTTCTCTCTTAAAATTTGATTAAACAACGAGATCATTCATAAAATATCAAGTAATACAACGAATAGAACAATCAGTCACTTTTTGCTTCGACATTTGCGGCTTCAATATTTTGTTTATCTTGAAATGATGCGGTGTCCGCTCTGTTGCATTTTTGAAGCATCGAAGAAATACAGAAAGTCTCAAAAGCATACTTAAAAGACACTAATCTTAAAAGTAATCAGAAAAAAATTTTTAAGGAATCAAAATCTTACTAGGCGATTTTATTTCCCATCATTTCTTAATATTTGATTTTATTATTAATAGATCATCGGTTTACTCATAGATAATCTAAAGATATTAGTATAATAGTTCAAAATTTCTTTGCATCTCTTTTTAAAATTTAGATATGTAAATAATTATTTAAATTATAATTATTTATATTTTAAGTTTAGTTTTTGAATTAAAATGTAAACAATTCTATAAAAATATTAATATTTTATAAAATACTTCACAGATTATCTAGAGAGAAATTCTGTACATTATTTATCATATCTAAGGCAATCTATAGACACTTATTTCTTTTTAAATTTAAAAGTTGTATAAAATAAAAGTAGATTGAGTATGTGACAATAGTGCGAACCTTACAAAGAAGAAATGTAAGGACAGATGGTATTCATTAGAAGATGAGCTCAAGAGAACAAGTTTATTTGGAAGCGGACGCGCGAATCTAAGTCGATGACGTGAAATTCAATTATGCTTTCGGTGTCTAGAAGAGAATTATCTTCAAAACGATCTCGACACCCATCGACTAAGTTACTCGAAGATTTTCATTATAAATTGAGTTACAGCAGAATTTCAATCTCCACCATCGATAATCGAATCGTAATCGTAATGGAGATGATGCAAAAGTCTGTTTTACTAATGAAGATATTTCTCGCATGTAATGAATACGTAAAAATATAAATAAAAAATTTTACCAGATAACATTTTACTAATCAATCAGTTAATATGAATAAATATCGTTTGTTAAATTTAAATTTCTTCAGAAATTCTTTATTTTTAAAGAGAAATTTATTATATCATGAAAGCTAATAAAAATGTACGATTAATAAAAAAATATTTCTGTCACTTGAATCAAAAACAAGTTGTAACTTTTAAGAATGAAAATTTTCTAAATTGTAGAAATATTTTAAACTTTTTAACTATTTTTTCAATATATGAGATAATGAAACAATTATATGTATATGTAAGGAAATTTTATTTTTCTTTTTACCTAAATATATAATAAAATATATAATAAAATAATTTCTTTACATATTAAATAAGGAAAATTATTAAACCAGAAAATAACCTTAATGATTTATATCTAAATAAGAATTTTAAAATTAAATGTCACTGCCACTTGAATCGGATTTTTTCCACAAAAATTGATCACCCACTTTTATTGAAAACTGTCAAAGCTAAATGTTGTGATTTCTTTTTTAAAAAAAGCCAAGACCAGGATGGAGTAATATATCAATTTTTTTATATAAAAAAAAAGAATATTCAACTGACACGAGTGAATAAACGATGTTGCACAAGACATTTTTTTTTATTTTCCACGTAAACACATATGTATTTTGTTCCAACTGATATTTTAAATATAAACACGTATATAAAATATAACCAACACATATAACAATACGTTCAACAGAAATGCTAGCATTGTGAACTCATACTTATTTACTTGTCGATGTACTAAAATGTGTCTTTTTTATTTAACTAGTTGTCTGTATTAAAAACGATTTTATTAAAAAATTTGTTTTATTATGTATTACGTTTTAGTGAACAAAAATATGTAGTTCTAGAAATTAAAATTTTATAGATAATTTGATTGTATTTTAAACAAAATTAGTTTCACACACACACACACGCGCGCGCGCGCGCGCACGCACGCACGCATGCACGCACGCACGCACACACACACACACACACACACAATTATATACATATATTACAAAAAAATCTTATTTTGAAAACATGTGAAACTGTGAGAAAATAATAGATTTGATAAATACTACTATTTTTCTCCAATTTTTCTAATCATACGCGGAAAAAATGTTTTTGCTAAAGTATCTAAAAATTTACCTAGATCTTTACGTAGATCTGAAAATTATTTTATTGGATTGCAAGTAATTATGTATAACGCTCAAAGTGATTAATAGAATGTCAGAACTTTTCGCAGCATTGCACATCATGCTTGAATTTTCTACATAACTATTTTGATAATCTAACAAAATTATGTTCAGAACTGTATATCTATTTAAATTTTTAGATATTTTAGCAAAATTGTTTTTTTTTTTTTATGTAATTACTTAAATATCTTTGCAGATGTAAAGCGAAATCTCGAACATCACACGATGCCTTTTTTTAATTAATTGTATGTTTTTGAGAGAAAAAGGAAAAGAGAAAGAGAGAGAGAGAGAAAGAGAGATATAGATAAGCAAAAGATTTAGATAAAGAAAAGTTGTAGAACCAATCCAATGATTTTTAAATGTTTTTCCTTCAGCCACAATACCTTAATCCTTTGATGTAGATGAAGTCTCACGATTAAGAAAGGGTCGAAGCCAGTCTCACCAACACTCGCGATTAAAGCATGCGACCGCGATGAAATATGATTCGTAAAATTTCTTTTTTTCCGAGGGAGCAGATTTCAACAATCGAAGCATATTAAACGAACGAGATTCAACAATAAGCAGTTAAGTAGTGCATGCTTGGTTTTGAATAGGACATACCCAGTATGTCCATGATTGAGTCCCGTGATGGCCTGCACTCGTGATAGTGGCGACAGTAGTACTGGTGCCGTAACGGTCAGACTTCGCCACGGAGACTACCACCACCTCCGCAACTTCTATCTGCCCCCACCAATCTCTACGGGGGTGCGCACCCCCACTACAGGGATGGGCGTGCTTGCTGGTGTAGAGGGGCTGGAGGGGAGCTAGAAAAATGTTCAGTTCCTCCTCAGAGGTACCGTTGGTTCCCTTCTACCCCTATCTATCGCGCAATATTTTTGCCGTTCCTATAACCGACATGGTCGGATCGGCCTTCCTATAGAATAGGATGCGGGAACGGAATGCGACACCGACACCTCTCGATATGGAGAACGAAGAATGGAATGTCGGTGGTGAGCGACATCGAGCTTGTACAACCGGTTAAGCGGCTCGACTGGGTCACGGGGAATGAAGTGATGGAATAACGCGTGCAGTGTGCCGAACAAAGCTATAGAATAAAACGCAGATTTATTTTGTGTAACAAATCTTTTATCCTTTGGCTATGACAGCACAGTGGTGAAAAAATAAAATCTCGTAAAAATGGCGAAGTACAATTACAAAGATATTGAGTGATCCTTGAACAAAGGAAGAACCGATATCGCGTATTCTACTTTTTATAACAGTGTGATGTGACATATGTAAGTGCTTGTTGAATTAAATAAAAATTTCAAATTGACTCGTATTTAAATTGAAGAATTTCAAATGCGTTTCTAACAGTGAAAAGAAATTTTCGAAATTAGAATAAGAATATAGTAGTACACTAGTAATTTTCTCATATAATTTTGAACAGATTACGATAGATCAATTACGTCCGCATCAAAGCTCGTGTTCTGCCGGCAGCCTGTCGACATAATCTGACAATAGATTGCCAGCAGAAACCCAGCAGAATCTACTATCTCGTAACTTAATTTTATTTAAATAATATGCATATTCTACTTAACAAGTAGATTCCACTCGGTTTCTATTATCACATTTTGTTAATAAATTCTATTATTTTTAATAACATCGACAAAATTTGTAGCAAACATTTTGCAAAATTTTTTTTTAAATACGTCTGAAATATATAAACAAATTATGTATTCACAGAAAAATAGAGAAAAGATTTTTAAGTTAGTATACATATATATATATATA
>NW_017259325.1:1555122-1573750 GCF_001594045.1 Atta colombica
TGTAAAGTCTTTAAAGTTTCTAAGTTGAAGAATACAACATTTGTGAGTACCATTATATAAGTAGGTTAGCAGAGAAATGGCTGATAACTTAGTGTTGTAAAGGATTATTTTGTCGCATTATACTATTCAGTATTATTGTATTCTCTGTTTGTAGTCGAGAAGAAGCGAGTGAATTGTTTGCTACTTTATATAAATATTTGCAAACGAAACTTCTAAGAACAGTAATAAATATTACAGTAGTAGGTACTTAAGCTGATTCGGAATTATAAAACAACGTAGAATAGAAGAAATAGCAAAAATAGCAAAAAAATAAATAAAAGAAAAGTTCTTTTTGTAATTTCGATAATTAGATTTAAATAATCAGAGACTACAGTAAAAATTTCCAGTTATTGGAAAATTTAAAATAGAATATGAAAATTCAAATATATTTTTTGCTTTTGCATTCTATTTATAAGTTTGAAATACAATAGAAGTATCAATTTCATTTTCTTATAAGTTTCTTCGAAACTTTATCTAAATAATTAATAAATTTTTTTAATTTCCTAAATATAATAATGTCAAAGCTTTCTTTATCTATATCCAGATATAATTTAAAGATCGGACAGAACAATTTTCTCTGGATTCTTATCCAAAATTTTAAACTCTTTAAACGGGTAATTTGGGATTTGGTTCCACCTCTTGGCTACCACTCTGACCTATCGTGCACAAGGTATGACAGATGTTCGCCAACGATATCTCGCAATCGACCTCCGGTTAATGGGTCGTAGGTCGCAGACCCTATTAACTACTACCCGCGAGTAGACCCAATAAATTATATCGCTCATTAAGTGCGCTCTACACGTGGGAATATTCCTTAATGGCTTTCCGCCTTCACTTGGAATACTTGCGTGCAAATGATCCGCGCTTTGCTAATTGCAATTTCTCCCTTCTACAAAAATTACTTATTTTTGCTTTTATCTTTGTGAAACAATATATACTTATACATTTAATGTTAAAATTTAAGAAATTATTTTTAAAAATATAAGCCTTCTCTTCTAAAAAAAATTTCAAGCTGTTCTTCAATTAAAAAAGAAGACTGAAATATACTTAGAGAATTTATTGAAGAATATTCTCGAATTGGTAATATATAAACAAGAAAAATAATGATTTTACATTTTACATATAAAAAATTGTCAAATGTTATCAATAAAATTTTTTTGCGTATCTATACTTTTGAGAAAATTAATTTAACAAATTGAAAAAAAATATCTTTTCTTACTATTTCCAATTACAGGACGCCCTGTACATAGCTCAAAAAGACTTGGAAAAGTCATCTTTTATCTTGTTTTTCTACAATGTAATATCTATCTATGCTTTTAGCCAATTGCAACCGGGAGAAAGGAAAAGTCATCCATAGGAAACGATTCTTAACAAAGGTCCCACTATCGTTTATTTCCTTTTACGCGTTTATGTATCGTTCGTACCTGCTGCCACCCTGCTTGACTATCGGCTTGATAAATATGGGCGGCTGTTGAATAATGCAACGGGTGCTCCGGCAGTAAACAAGTAACGCAACACCGCGGGTTACTGATTCGCCTAAATCACTCTGACCGACCTCCTCGCTCGCTTATGCGACTCGCCGCCACATTTTCCGCAAGCTATCTAGCTTGATACATGTGTTTTGTAAATAATGTGAGTATGTTTTGCAAGATATAGATAATTCAAAATCAGAAATTTGGATTTTACGAAAAGAGAGAAAATTATAATTCTAATCAAATGAAAACAAACATTTGAAGAACATAATTTAATACAACTTTTTATTAAGGAACTAACTTCTTTCTTTTTAATTACTAAAAATCTATAAATTAAATAATTAAATTTATCTATATTAACGCGTGCGTATGTTAAAACGTTATTCAATTTTGAAAATTGACGAATAAGATTTTTATAAGAATAGATAGAAAAGAGTAAAGTAATATAATGAATAAATCACGTACTTCAGCTAATAATAGTGAAAACTACAGACACGCGATCTGTGTGTTTGGTGCAAGTTATTCCGTTAGTAGCGTTCAAGCACGCCTTGATGGCTTCAATCACGTCAAATGCGTTGCGTTTGATTGCGTTCGAGAATTCCGACATGTGCACGTGGCTTTATATACACACACGTGTGTTAGTATTATAACAATGGAACATGCCGAGATTTGGTCAGACGCACGTGAACGTTTTACTAAATTTCAACAAAATATTGAATAATATCTCTAAAGAAAGAAGAAAATATAAAAATTGATTATTTATGCAGGACAAAGATTTCTTTACTTATTTTCTAAAGAAAATTTAATCTCCGTATGAATTTCGATAACTAGAAATATGATAAAATCATCTCGATTAAAAGAAAAATTATTAATAATATAATATGAAGTAGTCGCGCGAAATAACAACATTAATAGAACTCTGTCAAGATGCTGTGTGTGTGTAAATTTAAGCACGCGCGATTTACGCAATAAAGCGCAATATTTCATCGCTTTTTTATCTTGTGCATTCTTAATTTTTTAAATTCGTTAATTCTTAATATTAAAAATGTATGAGTTTTTGAAAGCATTATATAAAAATGCATTAAATTGCATTAAAAATTTGTTTTATGTTTTAACATCAATATCTTATAATTAGAAATTCTATCTTGTAGTTTACAAAACAATTATGGCATAAGTCGTTAAAATGATAAATTATTGCATTTTTTTAATGAGATAGTTAATTCTAATTTAATCTGATTAAATAGTTAATTCTATTTAATTAAATAGTTAAAACTAATTAATATAATTAAATCTAATTTATAAGATACTTAATTTTTTAGGTAATTCAATTATTCTATATATGTACCTATAAACGCAATTACATAAATTTCATCGAAATTGATTTAAAAAATATGTTTTGCATAATTAACAAGATTAAGAAACAATTCCTGATTTTAAAGTTTCCTGAGTAGGAAGTTGCATTATAAATCGTCTTAAATTTTCTACCTTTTTTTATTAACGTTACTCCAGCGTATGCTTGTTCCATATTAATACTCAGGGATGAGTTCGCTAGCTTAGCTCACGGCTTGTATTCATCTTTGCGCAGCAGTGAAGGAAGGAAGGAAGGAAGGTAGGCAATCACCGAGGGAGGAATCTCGAGTCGGCAGGCTTTCGCGCTATAAAGTTGTTCTTGAAGTATTCCTATATCGCCCACACCGTTGGTATGCCAATATAGTGCTCGCCCTTTGTCACCCCCCTCATTCCCGAGAGCGTGCTCTCGTCGACCACTCTCGTCACATCCCTTGCCGCTGCCATATTCCCTCATCGACCAGCGAACGTCCCCTGACCCTCTCGCATACCCCGTTTCGCACACAGTGGTATGTTCGCATGCCAGAGATATAATGATTGGCAGCGGACTGTCTGCAGTCTGACCACGACGATGCGTGGACTACGTTCTCCTCTCACCCATCATATAATATTAAGTTCATTAAAGTAAGAATACGATATAATTTAATTAATACAATGTCTAATACGTTTACATGTTTTATATATCTCTGTAGAACTCTCCCATTTCTACACATAATTAATGTAATTACTTCCCTCTTTCCCAAATCTCTATTTTCGTAAAGAAAAAAACTCGATTAATATATTAGTCAAGTATAATAATGATATATAAAATAGTATAATAGTACAAATTTTCTGAATGATATAATATTCCCGATTATACAATAAAAATTTGTGTTTAATAAATATAAAGACAAACGAAGTTTGTTATGCGTACTCTTTATTACTCCTCGTAAAATGTCATTATATGTGTATAATGTCTTTTCTTTCTTTTAAATTTTAATAAAATATATTTTGTTGTATCTTGATAGGGAATAGAGCAATTTCTTTTTAATTTTATGATTTTTGTCTCGTAAATTTACCTTATTAATAATGAATTAGTGAACAACAACAATCTATGTGACGTGGCAACGAGCTTAAGTTAAACGCATGGTTGCTGATAAGACTCGAAAAGGATACTGGATGCCAACAGCGTCGCCTGTGCTATGAGAATGTATTCTCGGCAATTCACGCCCCGAGATATACGTTTCTTCGTTTGATTGTAAAATAATGACATCACTATGGCTTTCGATTGTAAAGGAAATATTGTATCGTTGATTTTACTCTGTCTGTATTTTTATTTTAAACAGCTGTTGTTCACGTTGAGGTTATTGTTAATATTCTATAGATTATATAAATTATACATTATTATCTCTTCTCTTTCTTTTTCTTCTAATTATGTCGAAAAAATTATAAATCATATAAATATTTGAATTATATTATTATTTATAATAAAATTAAAAAATATTAACTGAATATTAACTGTATGTTAATGTCATGTAAATTAATTTATGTGCTAACACTATTCGCTTGTGGTTTTCGCAGGGATGCAGAGAGGCGACAGGTTTTGACGTTAATATGATGCGGCCGCCCACATGCGAGATTGACACATTCTGTAGGCTTAATCGGCTCCTCTATGTCGTCGCTAATAGCGCATGATCTAATCATTAATCTGCATCATACACTTTTTTGTGTGACTACTAATTCCCTCGAAGTTATTTGTTCTATCTACGTCTAAATAAAAGCGTCCAAGTAATTTCATGTTTAGGATTGAACGTCGAACTATTCACCTCTTACCACGCCTGCAACGTCTCTCCAACTACTTCTAGTCAAGATCATCTCTTAGGGAGGGCTCAATCATCCGTCTAATTACCGTTGCTTCTCTTTTTCTCACTTCCAACTCATTCACTTTTCTCTCCCGCTTTTCCTCCTTCATCATTTACTCTGAACTTTTACCTCTTCAGTTCCTTCCTTTTGTACTTTGAAGGAGGTTTCCTCTTTTGAACTTTGATACTTTCTTACTAACGTAACCCGGTCAAACATGTCTTGTTCAAACAAATTGCCAGTTTTAATTTTACTTTGTTTATTATTTCGTAAATGAAAAAAGAATTAAGTTAAATACAGACTATAAGTAAAATTGTATAATTTCTTATCAAATAAACAAATCGACTAAAATAATTAAAATGTTTATATCGAAATCTTGTAAAGATTTCAAACAAAGAGATATAAAAATATATTTACTGTATCCGTTTAAAAAAAAAAAATATCTTTATGATACTTATACTAATGTAAGTTAAAAAATTAATTACTCATACTTAATCATACAAACAACCCTCCGCTGGCAATACAGGATCTTTTAAGGCACAGTCAGTTTTTTTATTGTGAATTTTAGATAAGAATTTTTCTTTAATTTTTAATTCGAAATGATAAAAAAATCTACTGCGGACCTTAACGAGCCAGGTTGCAAACTATTATATAATCGAAAATTACACATTGTCGATAAAGCCTTAAGAAGATTCAAGGAACATCTTACTTACTCTTCACTATATTTTTTATAAACATGTGTATCGTATGAAAAGAAAATATTGACGTGTAGATCAACTTAGAACGCAATAATTATTAAATTATTTATTAAATAAAATACTTATAATATAAAATGACAAGATAGAAATACCATGGTATACAGATTTTATATAGAATAATTTAAAAATTTGATATAAAATAAATTGAAAAAAAATCACCACAATTATATACAATAAACTAAATATATAACTTTTATTTATAATAAAATACACGAATGTGTATTAAATAAAAGACAGGAACAAAAAGAGCAGTTCAGTTCAGAAAACGACTGAATAGAAGAATCGCGTTGCGCCACGTGTGAAGTTAATAACGGCTCAAGCGCTTGAGAATAGAAACCACATACAGTCGACTCACGTGCGTGCAAGTCAGGCTACCACCCGGCTGTAAATCAGCCTTAAACCTGGCTGGGCAGCTTACAATCAAATGTACTTAGCTAGCCTTATCCGAAGCGGACGGATAAAGTGGCGAAAGACGAAAATGGAATATATCCATGATCATAAAGCGCATATACTACCCAAGTTCTCGCCCTTTGCCTCACTTATTCCATTCTTATTCCCCTACGCTATCACAGCTTTTACTTCAGAAATCACATTCGTAATACGTCATCAAAGAGAATTTCTTGCAGGATTCTAATGGAATCGCTTTTAAATGTGCATCCATACATCAAAACACTCCTCTTGTTAACGCTTTTAGCCCAATAAAAAAGCATATTATCTGCATTAAAGGCTATTAAATAGTTAAAGCATATTATTCAATTTTTTAACTATATTTTATAGCAATTTTATATGCTGTAAAAAGATATATAAATAGGAAACGTTACCAAAGACAAATTGAAAATTTAGAAGCAAATAATTTTTTATTTAAAAAGCTATATAATTTTAAAAATTAACAAATATTTCTGGAATTATTTTGATAGATTAAAAATCTGAAACTGCAGTTTTAATAAGTTTCATATAGATAAAATGTTCCTTGGATGTAGGAGTTAAAATTATTTTGATATTTTGTCATTCCTTTCTCTTCTCTCGTATATCAATATATCACGTTAACAGTACTTGTACTGATTATTCAGTAATAAGTTGCTTAAGGGGCTCCAAAGTTATTATCGTGTAGAAAGTTAATAAGATTAGCTTTCGCAACATTGTGTCTAAATATGTTTTCTCAGTAGAAGATTTCGAAGGTTTAACGCGATAATGAGGATTAGGAGAAGGGCCATTTTGAGGGTTGTACTGGCTTAGATAAGAGTACGTTGGCTGTACAGTTTCAAGGGAACCCAGATTAGAAAGGGCTACTTAATCTAACAAATGAATATAGTTATCAGCCCGCATGTTTAATCTACACAAAGCAAATCTCGATATATATACACGATATGAAGTTCTTTGAAACAAGATAATGTCGATCATCAATCTAACCCGAGAAGAAATTATTCATAATATAAAATGGAGCAACTTCCGCATTCCTAATTTTATATATGTACAGTATAATATTTACTTAATAATTCCCGAGACGTGCGGAAGTCAAAATTTATTATCTAGAGAAACAGCGTTAAACACAGAATTTAAACTAAATCTTTACTTCGAAAAGATTTTCTTGTGTTGAAAGCATCGCATTTTCCGTGAATTACAGCAGAAATTAAGCCATCTAACACCATATCCATATTTTTCATGCTTCTTTCTACTTTCACGTAGGATGTTATGCAAAGTTCCTGTTAGAATTCCTTTATCATTTTTCTCTCTAACGACTTCTTTCTTCGCAAATCTTTTCGCCGCATCGCCATCTTTAAGGAAACTATTTCCATATCTTTCTTACACATCTCTTCCTCATCTTCGTTGTCTTTGTATTTTATCCATAATATGGATAAAATATGGATGATCTGTTTTCGCGATATCATATATCGACAAGTACTGCTCTTTCTTCCAACTACTTACTTTCGCACGTTTACATATATGATAATAGTTGTACAAAAGAAAAGAAATTAGATATATATAATAAGATATATATTTTATTCTAACTTTTTTTTTTAATGTCGTGATTAAATTTATTTAAGATAATTGTTTAATTATCTTTTAACAATATTTAAACACAAATTGCATTAATATTCAATCAGATTGTATTCATATTCAATATCACTTTTAGAACAATTATTACAATTGGAAATATTTTTACATTTACCATATGATTTTTCATATGAATTTATATTACTCATCCAATTACCGTATTGACCTCTCATTAATTAATAAAAAATTAATCAATTATGTTTCAATTAAACATATTTACACAAAAAATCTCTTTCTTTTATAAAAAATACATTAGCTTCAATCATATATTTTTTTTATATAACTTTTAGCCAGATATATGTTTGATATGCTTGTTTTATCTTTTGCAGAGATCTGTGATATCATACTATATTCGACACGTGAGAAACAATATATTTATCTTTTCAACAATGATGTCATAACAACATGACGAACAAAAAACTCCCTGGATAAAAATGACAGAGGCCAATCAACATCTGGCGATAACTCCTGTGATCCACGGGACGTTATCGCACAAAGCCCGTTTGCCAAGTCGTGAAGAAAGATGGATAGTTTTCATCGTCCCGCTCCATAAATTCTCGTGAGAAAATCCTGTGTGGCGATAAAGGAAGAGATAAGGAGATACCATAGGAAACTGCCATTTTCCTTTGATCCGAAAAGAAATTGGAGAAACATTTGTTTTTACACGTTTTATAACAGAAGTGTGTATAAAAAATTGAATAAGTTGATTAAAATTAAATACTAATTATAGTATGAACAACATTTAAATTTTCAATAAATTTGGATATAACATTTGTATTGTTGGTTAATTTTATAGTTTTAATTTGAACAGTCTTTTTATCATGATCTAAAGTCAACCAATCGCACTCAATTTAATCTAATTTGACTTGATCCAAACAAATCTATTTAATCTATTTAAATCATTGGAATATTTCTCTGAAGGATGATGTTATCTTGGTTGTTGAAATAATAGTGGAAAATCTGCCAGATGTTAAAAAAGATAAACTGTATTGACTAAATTGATTAATCAAAGTCAGGTTACAAGCTCTTAATTTATTGCTTGCGATCAATGCATGTTAACTCCAATATCAACTAATTAGTATGCTAGTCTCACCGTAAACATACATATGTTGCTTGTTATAGCATAGTACTACACATATTGGCGTTTTACCTTTATAACATACGTAGACTAATATAGATTAAATTAAGTTTTAGTTAGATTAGGCAACTATTAATGAAGAAATATATATCTTCATGATTCAAAATAAAAAAAATTATATTAATAATAATTATAAAATAAATAATTATTTAATATCACCCATCTGAAATCACATTTTCTACACTACTAGATAATAATTCCAAATCTACTTATGCAATCAAAAATATTTCAAAAAATTCCTCCACTGCAGGGAGCAAAATGGTAGCAGCATACTAGCAGTTTGTAAATAAATTTTAGCAGAGTATCATGACAAAGTTACCTACATATATTCAATTACCTACATATATTCGCATTCATGTTCATGTTTTGCCAGCACATATTTGCTGACATAATCAGATAGCAGATCATATATCAGCAGAATCCGTCCGAACAGAATTTCTTCGCAATTATTTAAATATAGAATGTATTATTTAATTGCTATTGAAATAATTATTTAGTTTCTCCATCAATTGATCTGTCATCGTAATCTGCCATCTTATTCATATTTGTAGTAAACACTTTGCAAAATTAGTTTTGGATATAGATTTGGCTACCTGGACTTGAGTGCAATGAGTGCAATCTTGACCTTATGTCGGATTACGGCCCGAAAACTCGGACGATAAAGGGGCGCGTCGCTAGAAGCCCGGGTAACCTCGATTTACAAAGTACGTAGCGGGGTGTGGAAGCGAAGGATAGATTTTGGCTGGATGCCAACAACGGCACTGCGGATATCGATGGTGACACTGCGCGTTGGTGGGGCTTCGTTCGTTCGTTCGATTGCACCATTGGAATCTACCAGTTCAGGATAACGTGAGTTCATTTAGATAACTATTTATATTATAATATTATTATCATATAAATCGCTATTTATACATACACAGAGAGATTGAAGTAAAACAATTTAAGAGAAAAATTTACAAAAAAATCAAGTACTAAAATGCATAGTTTTTTTTCCAAAATGATGTAGGTATTTGATACGATTAACTATAATCGTGTGATAAGAATAGAAAGTTGATATAAATGTGTTAAAAAAAATTAGAGTGATACACAAATATACACAAATATATACAAAAAGACAAAGTGAAAAGAAGTGAAAATAAGAAAACAGAGTATTCTATCCGAATAGGCATACAAATCTGAAAAGATTTCATTGTTTCCTTTCCGAATTTTTTTCTTTGCACAAAAGAAAAAAAGATAAAATAATTTTAATTAATTAGTTACCGCATTAAATAGCAACGAAAAAAAAAGAATGAGATAAAACCTCATGAAGCTAGGAAAATTTTTGTCTTATCCTCTCGTAGCAGAACCTAGTGTAATCACCGTAATAACAAATCTTCCACTCACTTGAGGCGATATAAATCTCAGCAATGAGTATTTAACGTTGTCGCCAACGTCGCAACGTCGTGTCGCTACATTTGCTTCTTGAGTCTAGTTAACGTATTATGGTTCTTTATGTGTGTTGCGCGCGCGGTGCGTCACGTTTATTGTGAATGATGCGTTTTGTCATGGCGATATTAAGGTGCTTTCGTTCATTCCTGTGGAAACGCGATAGCTTATGCGACAGCCCATGCGGATATATGCCACTTATACGCATCCATACGCTTGACTGGATGAATCAAACGATAAATTATATTTTCTGGACCACCACGATAGGCGACGTGTTCGATTGGCTGATCCATACGCCGTCACTTTGATTCTTTTCCCAACAGATTTCTTCTTTGACACAGATCGATTTTGAAAATTTTATTTATTTCCCTCATAGCAATTCCTCCCAATCCTTTCGATACAATTCAAATATAATCCACTCATTTATAGATATAATCTAACAGCGTGATATATAAAAATTAATCATATTTCAAATATAATCCACTCAGTTATAAATATAATTTAACAGTGTTATAAAAATTGATCACGTAACACAATTTCCAATTGATATCAATTTTTCTTCATCTTTCGATATCGCTATTTTTTAATTCTATAACGAATTTAATTTATAACTGAGTGAAATAATATACAATTTTCGTTTGGTATTAAATTTATTTTTATTTTATATTGTTTTAATTTTGATATTTGTGATTATTTCATCATTACGCATTTAGTTTAGGATTATTTAAAAACGTGTTCCATTATATGTGTGTGTGTGTGTGTGTGTGTGTGTGTGTGTGTGTGTGTGTGTGTGTGTGTGTGTGTGTGTGTGTGTGCATTGTAGAATTATGATTTTGTCTAAGATTTGATATAATCACAATATAATTAAATTGTGTTATTATAAAATATAAAATATTGCATTTTAGAATTGAGACTTTAATTTCGGTAAGTTCGTATGAATAACAGTATTATGGCAAGAGTTCTATTGACTACTCAGATTCTATTCTCGAATACTCAACTTGCACTTGACGCATAACGAGGCCGTTAATCCCATTGCGGAAACTTTGCCGGAATTTCTCAATGAAAGAAGTATATCTACTCATGAGATAAAGCAGTCGAATTGGACATTAATTTGCAGAGGAATTGGAAGCGATGGCACGCTATCTCGCGCTTTTTCTCACACTTCTTTTCCATCACTTTATTCTCTTCTCCCTTTCGTGTTCATACATTTCACTAGAAATCCGAAAAGATCCATTTAAACTGATGAAGAATAACTCACCTTCGATAAAATAGGAATAAAAAGAAGCACGAATAGAGAATAAAAATGACTGGATAAACAAAGAGAAAAGTAAGTAAATAATTAACTAGAGAAAAGATTTTGATTTATATTCGATATTTCTTTCTTAGTCTTTTTTACAAAAATATGTTATTTTTTACATAAAAACGAATAGTCTTTCAAACTTCTTGAATCTGACAAGGATTTTCTTCTAAAGCTGTTTCAATTCTTCGTCTTCAATCTTTTTTAGTTGTCCAGCGGGCATTCTTTATTTTGGAGATTGAAATTGCCATCGCGAAACTTTTGAAACCACTTTTTACACGTACTGTAAGACACAGCATTTTCACCTAAGACCAAGCAAATCATTTCCTTAGCTCCTCGTCGGAAATTTTTCTTCAGTTGAAAAGCGAAAAGAAGGCAGTGCTTCAGTCTTAAATGCTGCTTTTCAAACAACATCGCTTTCATCACTATGTTTTGAATCATATCGGCAACTCTGTCAATTATTATACCTCGTTTTAAAGTTAAAGGATGCGTTTTAAAACGACTACGATGGAAACGAATACGATGGAAAAAGATTTAAATTTGAATAAGTGCTGTAGGAGCCAAGAATGAAGAGTTGTATATTTAATATTTCTGATTAATATGATTAATTTAAATAAATATTTTTATTGAATTTAAATAAATTCTTTGAGATAAAAATAAATTCATAAATAAATTTAAAAATAAATTCCAAATAAATTTTATCTTAACAAGTCTTATAAGATTAGTAAGATTTGGTATTATTATATAAGAGGTAAGGACTGTCCAAGAAAAAAACCTTCCCATACAAAAACTCACATATCCTCCAAACCAACACCGATTTTCAAAAGCAAACCCATTTTAGAAACATCTTTTAATTACAATTAAAACTATATTTAAAAAAATTCTTAAAAATTACTTTTTGACAAAAATTTTTAATTTTTTCTGGAATCCCCTCCATCATACTTTTTATGATGGTCTCGGTCACTTCCTCGGATGCCTTCTTTTTTCGCTGTTTTTGGAACTCTGAAAACCCTTTTTCTTTCCAGATCCTTCTTTACGATTGATAGTCAAGTCTTCCTTGAAACGCCTAATGACTATTGACACCGTTTTCCTGCAAACTCCCGCCTCCCGCGCGATTTTGATGAAACTCCACTCCGGGTGTTCTTGAAAAATTTTGATTATGGATTTGCGTATTTCTACTTCACTTGCCATTTTGCAACTGAGAACAAAGTGATTACGAAACTAACTGTTTCAATAGTTTCTTACATTCATTGCAAAGTCTAAATTAAAAAATTGTTTTTTTTTTAAAGTGATTTGGAGGATATGTGAGTTTTTGTGTGGAAAGGACAGTCCTTATATTATTAAGAGGTATACACTATATAAATATATTATAATTTTTTTAAATAACATGATATCAGATTTTTAACAAGTAAAAATTGATTTATGTTCAGAAAAGAATAGGCAAAGCAGAAAAAATGCAGTTAGTATAGAATGTTGTGTTCAATTATTGAAAGAATTAGAGAAAAATATAATGTATGATGCTCTCAAAAAGAGCATTCCAAAATAGCAATCGAATATTGGCGAACAGGGATATTTTTGCAAGTTAAATAAGCAAGAATTTCTCTGCGAATTGGTTCTGAATTTTATTGGTTCGCAATTTGTGCGCGACAAAGGGGTTACTCAGCTATTACGAACCTGGCCTTTAAATGGTAATTACGAGAGATCCTTTTCCTCCGCCTTCTCCTCGTTTCCACTATCGGAGGAAACGATTTTGTAAAATTAAATGTATTCCTCGTACTTACGTTCGAACACTTCAAGAAATTACCGATTTCGTCACCTGATGGCAAAGGCATTTAACTAAATCAAAAATGCATCTGGGAAAAAAGACTGGCAGTTATTACTTATAAAGAGAATAGTTCGACACGTTCAATGTGCATGTGAATATTTATATGAAAATTTACAGATAACGAATTTTTATCGAAGCAATAAAAAAATTCAAAATTGCAGAATTTCAGAAATTAATTTAAATAGAGATTTGCTTGATTATTCATGTTAAATTCCTTTTCTCGTTCAAGTAATGAAAAAATTAAGTAATAGAATAGAGAGAATTAAGTAATAGAATAATCTTTAATTAAAAAAACAGCTAATGCTCTTTCAACGAAACAAAGATCGTGAATAACGAATAACTGGTTTCAAAAATCATTAATAAATTTCGTACACAGTATATTGAAATATTGTATAATATTTTTTGAAAATCAAGAGAAAAAGAGATATTTGAAATAACAATATTTAGTTAGTATCCCCAGATTCAATGTTATAAATGTATTTGTGTGCAGCGGGTGTGCAGTGTATATGCGGGTGTTGGAGAAGAGGGGAGAGGATTTATATCAATATATAAATAAAGGCAATATTCAAATGTTACGATCCAAATGTGTTACAGTTATGTGTATTGAATCATACACGTATATTTACATATTTTTTAGAGATTAGAAAAAATTTTTATTATTTCATAATTTCCTAATTTAAGTAAGGAATATTCTATATTTGGAAAGAATTAAAAATACAAATTATGTTAAACAATTATGTTAAATAACCATATAACATTACATTAATTAACGCATAAGATAATATGCATTAATTAATGGAATTGCCATCTTCGGATTGTCGTCGAATCCTCGAAATACAATTGCAAATATTAGCGCTTGCATTTGTAATCTAATAAAGTACATCCGCCGCGTCGAGTTCGGAATATGAGATTTAAACTCGATGTAATGTTTGCCTTGTTTCTGGGTCAGCAATACGATACGTTGATGAACGGATTAACCAAGGATAAAGTTGAAGCTACCACAATGTGTGTAAATTTTACCGAAATAAACCGCATTCCCTCCCGGAAATAACAACTTTTTGAAACTAATTGCAATACATTGTCCTGCATAAAATATTCGATACAAGTATCTGTTGCAAATGTCAAAAATCCGTATACGATATATAATAATGTAAATATATCGTAACCACAAATGGTTTTCACATAAATATTATCTCATATATTAAATTATTTGCATGTGGAAACATTATAGCAGCAATGAATTACAGTTTAGTAATATAATACTAGATTAAGTTAGCAAACTTTATGAATGTCGGAAGTTATGGCAAAAAATTGACAATTGAATAATAGAAAAATAAATCTGTTAATATACTGGTCTTCAATTTTATGTGTTGTTTCGGAAAATGAACATTGCGATGATTATTGAAAGTTAAATTTTAGCTAAATTATATGTATTAAGAGCTAATTTTGCCATTTTACTCATTATTTTACAATGTGTAGCTCTTGAAATTGATTTTTCAATAAAGTATTTGATATTCGTTGTTACTTAACACACTTTCTAAATTCTTTGAAGTAAAATCTCACCTTAAAGAATGAGACCTCACTCTTAAGGATCTTTTTAGAGTGAAATTCCACTTCAAAGAATTTAGAAAATAAGTCGAAATAACATAAAAATGTTGATGTAAAACAAAAAAATAATAACATCTTTATAATATTTTTAAGTATAGCTTGTCATATAATGTGTGGATTTTAATAAAAACAATCTTATTAATAACATTTTTGCAACGATTTACGTCACTCATGTCTTTTTCTTATTATTTTTTTTTTCTATGAGAATAGGAATTTTTTTAGATTTTTTAGATTAAAGAACTTAAATATATGTAAAACTACATACATAATGATGATTTGAAATTAAATGTTCACAGATTGAAACGGGTACAAAATTCACTCTCTGGGAGTATTTTCTAACTTTTTCTCGCTATCTTTATTTTACATCCCGTTAAATCGATTCACAGTTACCATATCCGTGAGTAATTTCGCAACTACTCCATTTCTCCATTATTCTCCAATATGATAACGTAACTGTATTATACGCGTGATGTAATAATGCGCGGAGATGATAGTTGCGTTGATAGCACATAATATTTCTAATATGGTGCTAATATATACGAGAGAGAGTTATCTCGAAAATATTTTATGTGACAATTTTATACATCAGTGACTTCAAGTTTAATGTCGTGTATCTAATTAAATAAAGATCTATATCCAATTTTTCTTCTCAATAAGATTAAATTAATATGAAAAATGCTAAGCTAACAAATAAATAAATTTTCATTTATGGAAAATTAACTTCAGAGATTTATAGAGAAAAAATATATTTCTATGTACTCGAAATTTTTTATGTACACGATATTCAATGTGGTTTCTGTTAGTTTTTAATTCAGATACATTTTCAAAAACGATTGAATTGTTTACACTTTTATTCGAGGTTTTCCACGTTCACGATGCAAACGTTCATTTTTCACTATTGAATTTCTCATTCCGTTTCCCCGCTCAGTTTTACTCGTATGCATTTTTTTCTAACCAACAAGCCGTATGCTGTTCAGTTAAATATCGAAAGATATTTATTGGAAAGCTATATTTCGGATTATTGAAAGGCAGGAGACGATTTTATCCGATAAATAACAATTATTTGACTAGTAAAAGCAGCATTATGGATCATTTGATAGGATCAAAAAGAAAATAAAGCAGCAATATCTTTTCGAATCACCAATAAATGATGAAATCTTATGACTTCATTTACGCAGCCATAAGGTGGATCTTTAAGGAAATGTCTTTGACAATTCGCGATTTCAATTTTTCAAGATTCGCCCTGAAGGAACGGGAAAATCCTACCCGAAGCGAAAGAAATACTACGCTTGCAGGCAATACTCGCGCGCGTATTTTTCTGGAATTTTCCCGTCGGCGAAACACCGATCTCTTTCATTTTGCCATTTTTGCATGGACGTTCTCAGTGGCATGAAACTTTGCTACTAGTGCTCGTTAACGGATTCCTGTTTCAGTGAATGCACAAGATTCTTCACGCGAGCGTAAAGAATGGGAAGATGTTAGCCGAGATTTATGTTTAAATATTAGGTCTATTTTTATACTAGAGTTTTTATTATTATATACATTAGTAAATTATATTTACTATATATAAGATCTCGGGGACTAAGCTCATCTATCTGTTCTTCTTTATCTGATTACTAAGCTCGCTTCCTAATTGGATCAAGATTGTCACAATGCTTCTCTCCGCCCTCTCTTTCCTCACTCACCCCCGCTAGCGAGAGTTCGTGAATGTATTTATTGAGGACGATGTTGAAGACAATTCTCCTCATTGGATACCAGTTAAATCACATTTCCATCAGCGAGAACAATGCATCTCACGGCGCTCTCAACAATACGAAACGAATTGAGCGCGAAGACGCGACGTTTCGCTGCGGACAAAACATTTCCCATCTTCTGATTGGATATTTCAAGAACAGAAACGACTAATTAGCTATCGTGGCGTTTGCCGATGATTCTCCATGAAGATCGTGGAGAAACGAACCTTATCCAGGTTTCGCAAGTTAAATCCATTATGAGAAAGGTAGTCAGTCTGAGACGGTTAACTCCGGTTAGGATCGGATGATCTCTGTGTGAACTTGCGTCTGACTGAGTTAAAATCTATTCATACGGTTTAGCTTTAGACAAACTAAGTAAACTAGAACAGAGATTATCACGAAGATAGAAAATATCGTGTAGCTTTCGGAGATATATGTATCCTATTAATTCCAAAATCTTCCCAGATTTATAACTTCATCGCTTTATAGTAATAATATTTATTTTGTAAAATAAAATATAAAATAAATGCAGTTTTAATAACTAAAATTGTCAAAGAAGTCTTTAGTTTCATTCAATTAATTAATTTTGAAGAGGATTTAATTAAAGAATCCAAATTAATTTTAGCTTTTTAAAATTTGAAACAACTCACTCTAACTCGCTTTAAAGCTAAAAAAGAGTGAGAATTTTCTTTCTACATATGTATATCACACGGGTATGGCACTAATTTAAACATATCTGTTAAAAATTTAATTAAATTGTATATTGGACAGATCTCTTAATCGACTGTATCGATGGTATTCGATACTCGTTGGAAGAGACCTATTGTCTAGGATAATTTCATTGGAATAGATTTCCTCTTTTGCTATCTCTTGCTGGTAGTATTTCATTCCCACGCTCGATACACATGCTTTACGTATGCTCAGATAACGATGATATATATCTACATAGCAGTACTGTTTTACCCCTTCCCATCTCCAGCCAACATCGGTACAAGTTATTCCGCCATTGTACGCGTTAATTCCGATTGTAGAATTGGACGTCATTAAATTCAAGGCGGCAACAAGGCAACAGTCAGATTAAATTACACTCTGCGTTAATTTAATTCAAAGATGTACCAAGAAGCACGTAATTAAAGCGACCTGCGCGCTCATTCAATAACATTCGTATAGAAGCTGGAAATTATTCTATTCGGCTTTTCAGATCTGAAAGTCAGATTTTGGATTTTCGTTACATTAAATTTTGTAAATTATCTGATGTGTCCGTTATACATAGCAATAAAGGGAAAATTGAAAGTTCATTTTCCGAACAACAACCCAGAATCGACAACCCAGTAACCTTTCGGTTAACCTGGCATTCCAGTTACAAAGTTCTGCAGTTTCAAATTACGTTCATGGATTATGGGAGGTTACTAATGCACGAACATGTTTATACACAGTTAGGCACGCCACCATTAATTTACGTGGCACAAAATTTTGTTCTTGAGAGAAATGAGAAATTACAGCTAGAAAAATAGAAGACTGGCAAAAGTATACCCAGTTATTGTACCAAAGAAATTCATCTTATACAATAAATAGCTTCTTATTAAATGAATCGCAATGAGTTTTAACTAGTTTATTTTATTGATGTCATCTCTATATAGTAAAACACATATAATCTTCTTCGTTTAAATGATAGAATGCCCCCATCTATACACGTGCTGTCTGTGCGTATGAATGCGTGGGTAGCTTACCGTATGCGGGAAATAAATTTTAACAAATTTCCTTTTGTGGAATTTTCACGAGCACAAAAAAATTTTCGAATGCGGGTCGCACAATGTGACAATGGAATATTACGATTTTTCTCGTCATTATATAGATTTGATTTAACTAAAAAAAAAAGTTTGATTAAAAAATATGAAATTTACGAGAGACTATACTTATTTTTAGAAATAATATAATTTAAGAACAGTGTATTCTTAAAAATAATACTAACACAAACTATAAAAAAATATCTTTTAATGTATTTAACACAATATCTTTAGATTTATTATAATTAATTTTTCCAGTTTATTAATTATATCAATTTTTAATTTAATTTATTATAGTTTTTACA
>NW_017259325.1:1573850-1581739 GCF_001594045.1 Atta colombica
TATTATCCCAACGTCTATACTTAACTTTACTTTTGTTGATCGTCGTTGGCTTCTTCGTAGTTGATTTATTATAGCGATCTTTCCTCTAACTTATTATTGTATAATTAATGTAATATATGTTTAAAAACTATTCTGTTTTATTGAGCTTTTCTTTCTACAGTTTTAATTAAGAACAAATGAAACATATGTTTAGAAATGAGTAATCTGTAAAAACATGTTGATTTATCATTAGAGATATTTTCTGAATAAATATTGCAAATGCGAAATACGTGAGCAATTGATAATTACTAATTGGTTCCGTTTTTTTATATAAATATTAATTTTTATATTATAGTTTAGACGAGGCCAAATGATAATGTTTCTATTTCAAAAAATACTATATTTAAAAAATTCAACTACTAATGGGTGTCTAAAAAATAAAGAAGAAATTTAGAAAAATGCGGAAACTGCTTTTATTCGAATCATATTTTTAATCGAACGAAAAAATATATCATATCCATATATGAGTATCTCATATGTACATCATGAGTGAAACAAAGCTTTTAATATTAGTCTATTCTTTCCGTTTCCCTCTATTTCTACTTCTTCTTCTCTCGCGTTGCAACTATATATATATTGGAGACTGCGTTGCTACTGTGCAGTGTTATATACTGTTCGAAATAAAACGAGGTACAACCGCCTCCTCCTTCTCTTCTCTTTCCTCCCTCAAACCGGAAAAGTTTTATAGTTGATCGTATACGTTTTGACCGTTTGAAACATGCAAGAGCGCGAATAGAAGTATGCGCGCTCGCTAACAATTTAAAACTGAGAACGGAACGAGTTTTTTTAGAAAGAAGATTTTGAAGTCAAAAATAAATTATTTTATTACGTACTAAATATTTCATGAAATGAAAATTTAAAAACTAAAGAATAAAACGCGGCAAAGAGATATAGAGAGTCCATAATTTGTTAACAAGACTGACTTATATTCATAAAATATAAAATATAAAATAAAAGAAAGATGAAAAAAGATAAATAACATCAAGGGACACAAATCCATATATTTGGACAATGTTAATTTAAAAAATTACAATCTCGTTTATACATACATAAAAAGAGAAGATGAGTGGTGTTGTTTCTATAAGTCATCTATAGGTTCAAGATTTTTTAATCTCTCCTTGAGGCAAAGAGAGGGGATAATCCACATTTTTTTCAACTTCTTTAACAGCGTGACAAGAGAGAAGAATTATAGCTATACAATTCTCCTGAGAAATTATATATATAGAAAACGCTAATAAAATAAATAATATTAATTTATTCCGATAAATAAGGCTTCTATTTTACAAATTGACAACATATAAGTTCAATAATACAAAAGATTTGATCTGTTCCATTTAATTAGGAACTAACAAAGTTCATTTTGGAACTAACGACAACATGGCCAGTAGTTCTACTCCAACGTTAATTGCTTCGTTCATTGTACCTGCGTATACGCGGCGACCTTCTCCATAAGTCATCGTTAATTATCGCGTTAGTGTCGAGTTGATATATCGCTCGCTCCGTTAGTCGGGATTACGATTATCCGCTCGTTTCGAAGCGTGGAATGGAAACTTAGATTGTACTCTGTAATGCATTTCGTTAAATTATACGAATACAAAGTTACTGTTTGAGCAGAGTTTCGAAGAAATATACAAATGCAAAAAAGAATTAAAATAACTATTAGTTATCAGACACGCGTGCGCGCGTGCTGATAACTAATAATTTGTGCGCGCGCGCGCGTGTGTGTGTGTGTGTGTGTGTGTGTGTGTGTGTGTATAAATTATTGCATATCATATTTTTAACTATGTGAAGAACTCGAATTAGAGACAATTGATGTCTTCGTAATATTGAATAACAAGGATTAAATAACTCAAAAAGATTTACAAAAAATGGAAATTTGAAAGTTTAATCTGTGAAGATCATGTGACTATATTTTTTAAATAATTATTTGCCCTTTTCCTACAAAAATTCAAGGCAGACAGTAAAAACTCTTCTGAGTGAGCTACATCATGCCAGATTTCATTAATATATTATTTTATCTACATCGAAGAGGGACAGCTTTATCGATCGTTGAGCATATAGTATGTCGAAAGGTTAACGCCAGTATTATTCCGTAATCTGCCACCAAAGGGTTCTTTCAATGCTGCTAATTTGAAATTCTATGGCTTAGCCTACTTTTCTATATTACTAACTTACAAGTTTATTTTTCGTACACCCTTTCTCTTCTGAATTTTGTACAATAGTAGAGTACATGAGACTCACCTGAAACAACACAAGAATACAACTTTCATTAGATATGTTTTTGTTAAGTGGAAGAACAAAATAATATAAAATCATCAGAATTATCAAAAATAAATTATAAGATTATCTTATTTTTTTATAAATTATAGCAATGTTAAATGAAATTATTATTATGTACGCATTGTAAAAAATATTTTACATATTTCCAAAAGTATACCCGTATTACACTGATATTTTTGTATATGTACATGGGCGTAATTTCGGGATGAATTAACATAGAAAAATGAAAAACATTTTTCTTACGTTACTTTATTCTCAAGTTGCAAGATATTTGTATTTTAATATTTTCAATCCATACCTTATTATTGTGGATCACTAGTGACCGATCCTTACTTTTTCTTAACTTATAAGTCTTTCAGTAATTATAACTTATACTATACTTTGTTATTTTTCAAAATGAAGTTTAAACATTTGTTCTAAAAAATTGAATGTTTGTGAATTTTTAGAGATTTTTTTGAACCATTTAAATAGATGAAAACATGAATGAGTTCATGTTATATCTATATATTATTATATATATTACATATATATACTTACTACACTTACACACACACACACACACACACACACACACACACACACACACACACACACACACACACACACATATATATTACTATATACTTTCATATTCAAATTTGAACGGTTTTTTTAAGTGTTTAATACCCAAATTTGAATGTTTAACGTCTAAAATTAAACATTTTTTTTGTAAGAGTATATACATATATACATATATGGCATATATAATGATAAAAGCTCAGTAGCGAAGCGCGCACTTATTATGTTCGTGTATAAAATAGTTATTGTAAAAATGCAATACATGAACTCAGATTTATTTAAATTTTAATAAACGCTCAAATTTTAGAAGAAGAATAATAAAAATCTGATTATGCCTCAAACAGAATATGCCATAGTTGATAAAATAATTTCCAAAAATATATCCTCACATAATCAAACATTACCAGACAGTGCTTTTTGTTTGCAAGACATCCTTATACGTAAGATTTTCTGCTAATTTATTGCGGTCATAAACGGACTTTCTACGAATGCTAATGAGAGACTGTTCCGAATCGAGGAGAAACTCTGCAAGAGTGCAGCATCCATGCAAGAAAAGAAGCAAAAGAATTGGAATCTCACCCCGGGGTAACATAAATGGCAACCAGTGTTACACTCACGCGCGCGCATACACATATATGTACATCCATTTCTATTGCCTCTCTTTTCTTATCGCCCTTACTCTCTTTACTCTCGTTCTTTCCTTTTACTCATTTCGACGTCTTATCCTTCCCTGCCTACAAAATCATAGAATTTTTGTTGCTTATTGTCTCCTGTTTCGAGGTCATCGATATATGAACTTGTCGATATATGAACTTTACTTTTATCATTCGATCTGACCCAACTTTGCTTTGTTCTCTGCACTTTAACACCTTCATAAAATATCATACAAGCTGTTCGTATATAATTTGACGAAAATTAATTTTACGAATAGATCTTATTATTGAGCTTCAAATATAAAATTTGCTTAAATTCATCAAAATTAATTTTATCTCTTTTGGAATAATAATTTTCTTTTTCTCGTTTGCATATTTTTTCCAGCAATATTTCTCTATTAGAAAAACTCTTAGAATTCTTCGAATAAAATATCAATCAAATAGTATCTAAAGTAATACATAAACGATATTTTCTTTTGCCGCTCTAAAGAGAATTTTCCTGTAATGGTGATAAAACAGATGTCGCATTTCTAGCCGCTTAATCGTGATTCATGAATCACGTTGAGCTCTTTTCTCGACGGATTAATTTCGAGTATCTAGCTCAAGCATACTCGCGCAACCTAAATCGGATGCTTTTCGTTCTTCCTTTTTCTCTTTCCAATACGCGCTTTCGTATATATTTTTTAACTGTTTGTTGTTTAAGCTAAAAATACACAAATTATATTAGATAATTAATATATAATCGAAAAAGGGAAATTAATACTGCTAAAATAAATACTAATACTATAACTAACCTATAGATTGATGAATAGAAAATTGTTATATTTAATAACGAAATGTCATAGAAGTGTGTATTATTAGTGAAAAATATTTCTTACTTTGATCTAAACTTAAATAGATCAAAGTATTCTTCGTATAGAATGACCGAAACTTGTTTTGATTCACAGACAATTTGTATTATTTCTTTATAAAAAAATATAAAAATATAAAAATAATAATTATTAAATTATTAAATGTATGAAATATATTCAATAAAAAGTTTTATATTAATATAGTAATAAAGAAATATTTCTACTACACAGATGTTAATCATACAGGATCACAAATTGAATGTATTCCAAATTCGAAAGATTGCACTAGTAAATTACTATAAAACGGAATAGTCAGTTGACAAATGATCGCTCTGCGAAATCTCGATTGGGCCTCGTCGGAACATCCGTATTATCTTCTTGTAATGGCTGCTGTGAACTTAGCTGCCAGCGGCACGACGCCGAAATAATTCAAAGATACAAATTGCCCACAAAACGAGCTCGCTTCCACGAGAGATCGATGTTCATGGCAACGCGGCAAACGGCAGTATCGCGAATATATTTCGCGTGTTGTGCGTCGATACATTTATTCAGCGATCGAGCGTAGTAACTGAGATATTGCACGTAAAATTCTATTGTTTGTACTATAAATGATTACGCGATTTAAGACTTAAGCAATTTCATTTAAAAATTTAAATATAAATTTCTTCATAAATCGTTGATAGCTGTCTATCTACTTGCCCTACTTTAAAGTAGATTAAGTTAGGTAAAATCAAACTACAACTAATTTTATGAGATAATAAAAATAAACACCAGTTTTTACGCAGATAATACCTGAACTATGTAATAATTAAAAATATAAATAAAAAGTAAATAAAAATCGCGTTGTTCTTTTTATGTTGCTCTTTTATATGAAAACATTGAAATAATATTTGTTTTCTGTCACAATAAATATATACATCCTTTTTATTGTTAAAATTTAAAAATATAATTTTTATAATTAATGTTAACGTTTTGCTTTTATTCATAAATGATAATAATAATAAAGTCACAAAAATGAATGTGCTGTTTGAAATTTTTGGTAGAAGCAAACTAATTTCCAACAAGTGAAATTCCAGATTGCGCGAATAATCAATCAAACATGACAATATCTGCGATCTCATTCCATTGACATAACTATTTTGAAATTAGCCACAAGAGACGATTAAAAGTTTGGAATTTTTCTCGAGATTTTCGCAGGACATGACGATTATTTTTTTAATTAACGTTATTTTTTAATACATCACATTAATATATCGCTTATATAGTTTCAATGGATGTAGGTTCAATAGATAATCAATAATGTATGTAATTGATTACAGCATAGCGGAGAAAAAGTACTCTACTATTATTTTTAAATAGAATTCCGGCTGCTATTTTTTTCAATTTTGATTTTCTAATATAAAAAATACAGAACTGTTTTTTATTTTTAAGAAACTGTAGAACTATGAAAATTATTATTGGAATTATCGTTATTTTTTCCAAATATATATTAATAAAATGTGCTAACTTCATGGATATTCAAAAGTTAAATCTCTGAAATTAGCCCGATGTTTTGTGATTAATATAAAAAAAGTAATAACAGTTCTAATAGCACTCTCTTTTCACAATTCTACAGTTCTTTATAAAAATAAAAAAATATATATTCTGCATTTTTTATATTAAAAAATCAAATTTAACCATTAAAAATATGACATGCTATAATAACTTTTCAAAATTAGCACGACACTTCCCTCCCCTTTTAAAATACAAAGAAAAGATAAATACTTTTAGTTACAGATTCCATTAGTACTACTCAGGTTCTAACAATATATGTAAAAACAAAATTCCAAGAATTATTCCAATTTTAATACACTTTAAATATAAAAGACAGAACGATACTTGAAGAAAAAATATCATACTGATAATTTATCGCAATTCCAGCGAGACTTCTCAATAGTTCTAGTAGAGATTTATACTCATGAAAAATGCAGGTCATTTATTAAAAACTGTTATACAATTGCATTTTAAGTACATGAAAATTAGGAAAAGATATTTGCAAAATGTTAAAAAAATCTGCTTTCTTTTATTTTTATATTAAAATTTTTTTCTAATATTTATTTGTTTTCATCGTATATTTTTGATCACACTTTTTTCTTTCTTGCAAAAGATCTGTAACTTTAAAAAAAGAATAAGATATCTAAAAAGTAGCAGTGGGTCTTCTCGAAGTAGATTACAGTGTGATTACGTGCTACATAAGAGCATTAGACAGGGGCTTCCTTCTATACATAACGTAGTCTGTGTATGTTAGCTGAGAAATATTGCGAGAGTTGATAGAAGGATCGATACACCTAAGACGATGAGAAAGTCGGAATGTAAGAATTTTGTTAAAGTCCAAACTAATGAGGATTATCTAGAATCATATAAAAAAAAAATTAAAACTAACAATGTAAGAAACTAAGGAATTATAATAACTAAATATATAAAAACATATAAATGGAGACTTGAAAATTGATAGCTTAATATCATGTATTTGATAGCTTTTAATAATGAAATATATTATATATAAATGATGTGAAATATAATATATTATATGTAAATGATCTATTAGAGAAAATACATATGCAATCGCAAAAAAATTAGCAATATATTCCGATTATCTGGCCAAGAAGGATGTAAAAAGTTAAGAAGTTTAACATGAGTATTATATATTCAAGTACAAAGTGGAATCGATGTTTGCGCACGACTAAGATTAATGGGCGTCGAGTTTGACGGCTGATAGGGTCTTCGGTCCCTTCGTGGTCTTTTCTCATACCCCTTCTTCCTTCCGAAGGCGTTAACCTTCTGACTATCCGTCAGAGTTCATCCTGACGATGGATGATTTGCATATTGGTCGTCAAAAGTTATTTTACGATTTGAACTTAAAAGGTTCTCTCAATCTAATTCTGATGCAATCTCTTCTCTGTGAAATATAATGGAATTACCTTACTTTTCTGAAAATGGACCATATGATGGAAAAGAGATTGCTTAAGTATATTTATATAGATTTGGTACAGTTATATTATCTAGCAAACGCGACGAATCGATCATAGTTCAAGAGTGAACTCTGCTTAACAAATCTAATTTAACAACGAACTTTACAGAGACATTAATCAAATGTGAAGGAAACTAATGAAAATCGATTTATTAAGCATATTTATTAATTATTATAACACAAACCAATTCGGTGAAACCAGGTGCACAAATATTTAGGAAAAATGTACAGAAAGTTGTACATGCCGTGACACAGTACACACTCGTTAAATGCGTTTGTTAATTAAGGTCACATTGCATTCATTAGTTGTACAATGTAATAACGGAAACAATTAAATAATCTAATTGTCAAAACTTGCTGTAATTCATAGTTTACGTGAGTTCCTGTAAAAAATGTTAAATTATTTCATATTTTTATTACGTCACTAGATATATGTATAGGAGATCTTTATATATTTATAAATATATATATGTATATGTGTGTATGTATATATATATA
>NW_017259325.1:1581839-1583281 GCF_001594045.1 Atta colombica
TATAATATCTCACGTCAAGTGTGCGCAACACGAGCAAGATTGACAGTATGTATACTAGAATTATCGAGTTAAGTGAAGGCACGATTATATAGGGTAAGTGAATAAGAACTGCCATTTGAAATAACTTGTTATTTATTGATTTTATTTAAAAAATAGATTTTATATGAAATACATTGCATTTGACGGAACTCGTCAAATGGATGTATTTTGATTTTTTTAACGAAGAGAACAGAACTTTTTTTAATAAAATCAATACTATTTATTGATTTTATTTAAAAAAGTTCTATATAACGAGTTATACAGAAATTCTTTGACTTACTCAAAATGCATGTATATAATATGATTTTTTATTGATCTTCTGAAGTATTTGTGGAATCATATCTAGTTAAACAATTTTCATAAATCGTAACAATTGAAAAATACAAATGTCTATCTTGTTTAACAAAGTCAAGTTAAATTAAGCTCCCATCAGAAATTGGCATCGACGAACGCGTTTAATAAAGTGTTGAAACCTTCAATATTGTGTAGGGAAAATCGAAATGCTTGTTCCATGTCTATAAATCAAAGTAGTTAACCGTAGTTATTGATAGTGCACTCCATCACCGACGTCAGCACGTAAATTACATAGCACAGCTGGCAGTTTAGCTAACATTAATATTGTCAGAATAATACAAACGCTGTCTGTTCGTTTGTTTGTATTCGTATTATAACAGGATTATTTCATTTCAGTGATTATTGTTGAATCAATTGATATAATCCATTGAGATATATAATAATTTGACAATAAAGTTTGTAAATAAAATTTGTTTAGACAGGATAAATATAATCAAGTATTAAAATCATTTTCCTATATAATGGAAAGACGTGCATAATCAAACAAGTTCGGTTCAGATTTAATTTCTTTTTTTGTGATTTTTATGATTCATGGAGTATTTATGAATTTATATAGGTATTTATAATACGATGATTATTATTTAATATGATAATTTTGAATAATGTTAAGATATCATGATTTTTGTTTTCTAATTTTAGTTTTTCTAATTTTATCAGGTCAGAGTAAAAAAAAATTATAGTCATATAAATTATATATATATGTATTATATATAAGTATTATATACATGTATTTAAAAATCTTGATGTTAAATCATATAATTCATATAATTCTTATTAAAAAATTAATATATGAAAAACAATATTTCGTAAGAGATTAACGAGATTTATAATTTATGATTTATTTGAATCTTGTAAAGTACATACTGTCGTTAACCTACTTTTGCCCTTCGAAACTTTCCTCTTCTGCTATTACGCGTCACGTGAGGCGTCGTTTTCGTTACGTGGCTGCGTATTACTTTAGAATATGAGGGTAGAGTGAAACGAATTAATCACTGCCCAAGCAAGGCGCTTTTCAGATTTTTACGCAAATGACTCCCTCCCCCCCCCCC
>NW_017259325.1:1583381-1598511 GCF_001594045.1 Atta colombica
CCCCCTCCTTCCCCTCCCCTTCCTCCCCTTAAGGTGTACGTATGGTTTCCGACTTCGGTCAATGCATTTATACGTCGTTTTTCGATGACAAATTATGGCGATAAAATTGTCATAAAAAGCTAAATTTAACGACGTAATTTCTTCTCGCAATTTCTATCCACCACTCAAATACTACTTTTTTATTTTTCAAAGATCTATTTCCTCTGATCTCTTTCTTCTTACCCTATTACGTTATATACAATTAATATAAAATACAAATATAATATAATATAACATATTTTAGTTTTTTTATATCATTAAAAAAAAAAGAAATTTCGTTATAAATCTTAATATTTTAATATTTTTACATTTGAGCTAGAGGAAGATAATTACATATCGAGAATTAAATTACGAATCATATAGGATTACATGTTGTAAAATAAATATTTAATTACGGATCACTTGGTCATAATTGAATACATGCTGAAATAATTAAATCAATCGGGGAGGTTGGGAATACTACATGTAAATGATTTGCTATACGAATCTCGACAATACAAAAACAGTTATTATTATACTCAATACCATCTGTAAAGCATGTATAGAAATCTTAAAAACAAAAATTGAAATTTTTTCTTGATATTTTAGTTTTTGCTACTAGAAAGAAAAATATAAAAATGTGAATATTTCAATTTTTTCTAAAAAGATCTTTTAAAGATTAAAAAGATGTACATAAACATAATATGTATTTATAAACGTAAAATTATTATCTCGAATTACAAAAAAGTCTAATCACATCTAATTTTATTAAAATCGCGCATGATCTTTTTCACCTCTAATTCCTTCTGATCTCTTTATTTATGATATATTGCTCCTGATGTTTTGTATCTAATAACAAACTAGAAGCAACTTTCGGTGCAAATCTTCATTGGCGTGTCACGCACATGGTGGCTCACGCGAATACCAAGACTTTCGCGAAACAAGCGGATGAAGGCGGACGCGTGCGATCTGAATTCCAACGAAGGGCGAGTGACTTCCTTCTTTGAATCAGTTGTACGACGTGTTTCACGACGGATCAAGTCATACTGAAAAATGTATGTAGGCGTGTATAGGCATTCAGTTCAATATAAATGCAAAAACGATAAAGCGCGCGCGCGTAAAATAGGTTAAAAGCAAAAGAGAGTTTCTTTTTCATCGATATTCCGTACGGCATGGCCGAAAACGTCAGTTGCAAAACCGGGTTGCCGAATTTAACACGAAGCGGATGAGCCTTTTGAGAACGAGCTCGTTTCTAAGCACATCTTTTGAGGAAATTTCATTTTTCCAATCTTCTTCTTACGTTTCATCTTGAGTTGATCGAAAAAAATATATTCGAGTTTCTCTTTGAATAATTTATGTACACAGAAATAATTATCCGAGTATATTTTAAATCTTCATAATTCAAAGTAATGAAATAGGAACGTACATATGATATACATCCGTGATCGCGTAATTATCCAGCACATGAAATATAAATTCAGACGCATGTGCAGGCCGCACATTGAAATCCCTTTTGACGTACCTCGCCAGTAGCCTCGTCATTCGCTTATAAAATTAATCGTACTAACGGATGGTTTAATGCGCACTGGTTAATGGAATCAGAAGCAACCGGATTATATTCAGAATGTTACATATTCTTTCTATTTATCAGAGAAAACATCTCTATTTTGAAAACTTCTTTTTTCTAATTTTTAATTTATTGTAATGTAATTCATATTGTGTTCATAATCTTTATATCAAATTCATATATTAATTGAAAACTATGTTTGCATATTTTATATGCTCTATTTATTATTATTATTGTCATTCTCTTCTTTTTCTTCTTTCTTTCTTTCTCTTTCATACATTATCATCATTATGTATATTATATACAAAAGCTTTCAAAGCGCCGTTTTTCATTATCTAGTTAACTTGTGGTTAAGTTCAACCTAATGTTTTACCCAATAGGCTTCGTTCATATATCATAGATAAAGCCCAATGGATAAAACCACAAATCAGATTTAACCACAAATTAACCAGATAATGAAAAAAGCCTAAGCCGAGCCTAAAAATCGAATGTTGGAAAAAATTCTTATTTTATTTTTGTGGAATAAATATTTCTCAGAGAAATCTTAATAAAATTTAAAGGTATACATTTAGGATAAATTTTTGCTGTATAACGCACATTTCTTGGAACACTGAGTACATTATACACATGTACATATATTTGTGGTTATAAATTTTCCATAAATATGCGGATACATAAAATGCATTTTCTGGCTACGTGCGTCGCAATATCGAACGCGCAATATATTTTAGCACGACAGTGACATTATTTCGTGCACGTTGCCTGGTCATAAATCTGCAAATGGCGCTTCTAATAGCGCACTCTTTTCCTACGCGCGAAATTCGAATCGACCTAGTTCTGTATCGAAATAGAAAATATGATCGATTCAAGAGTCAATAAACAATTAAAGTATTAACATTTATTCAACAAAAGATAGTGATATATGTACATATAAAACACGAATGTTCAATCTTCAAAAATGTAAAATTATTATTGGATTAATATAAAGTTATCAAAAAAATAAATTTAAAAAATTGAATTAAAACGAATTAAAAAAATGAAATAAAAAATAATTATATTTTTACATTAAATATATGTATATGATTTACATTTATGTCTGCATATAATTCTGGAAAAGAACATTTAAGAATTCTTGTTTTTTCTTCTTTAATGAATTCTCTAAGCTCTTTTACTTTAAACAGCCTTTTGCTTCGAAGGAGTTGTATTTCATTAGTCTAAGAGCGTTTGCACGCTGCATCGCCTCGCGTTAGTCGTCCACGCGACTTATTGATGAATACTGTGAAGCTTCCATCGACTAGTTTATACGGTCGCTGTTTTCCAGATCGTTTAATCCTCGTAATGGGAAGTATGCTTCACGAATTACTAGATACGATACGAGAGGAAGGTTACTGTAAAGTACTAATTCTTCTGGTACTCATGAATACAATGAAATTTAAAGAATAATTTAAAGATTTAATTTGTTTAACAAAAATTTGAATTATGTTCAATTTTTTTATTTAGTTTCCGTTTCTCAATTCTTAACAAATGAAAAATTTTACAGTAAAAATCCGCGTGTCAAGTTAAATAAGTTTATTAAATAAATAAAAAGGATAAATGTGTGTGTGTGTGTGTGTGTGTGTGTGTGTGTGTGTAAGATATTAAATAATGCATTATCAGTTAATTATTTTTTTTAATGTTTTATGATTAAATTATTTTATTGTTAGAACAGTGTATCTTTTGGAAATAAAATATTTTATAAACTAAAATAAAAGTAACATTTCTCTCATATTTAGCTTCCTTTTATATTTATCTTCCAAAGTTAGACATTTTAATTAGAGTCACGTATCAACTTGCAGTTAATTTGGTTAAAGAGTCTTGAACTATCACCTCTTGGAGTAATACAGTAAATCCGAGACACTAACATCCCCCTCCCTCTCTCTCTTTCTCTCTTTCTCTCTCTCTCTCTCTCTCTCTCTCTCTCTCTCTCTCTCTCTCTCTCTCTTTCTTTCTCTCTCTTTGTGTGAGACACGTCGGTGATTTTACGACGTCGCTTCCCTTCGAGACGAAATCGGGTGCCAGTAAGGCTCCGAAGGAATTACATTTGAAATTATAATACCTCCTCTTTTTTATACTCTTGAGAGTACAAGCCATTCTCTTTTCGGATTTCCTTTAAAGGTCCTTTTGTTTCCAAGGATCGCATGTTCTATGTGTGTCACGGCAAAATTACAACTTGGATTTATAGCATTATTAATAATTAAAAGAGAATAATATCGTTCTCGAACGTTTATGAAATCTCGATGGTTTTATCACAACTCCATTATGCATGTGAAGAATGTTTTCGAATTAATTAATTAAACATTTCTCCGAGAGATATGTTAATTAAATTAAATGGAAAAAATCATTTCTTGCTAAAGGTCTTTTCATTTTATGTATATTATACATGCATATAAAGAATTGTAATATTTTAAAATCAATACTCTTTTATTATAATATCCATTCATATCATATTATAATCGAGAATTTGATATCAAATTTCTGAATTAACCAGCGAAAATTTTTTTTTTTTAAATAAAATCGTACATTATTCCCGCATTGTTTTATATATTTATTACCAAGAGAAATAATTTAATAATTAGTAACATTTCGGATTATAATTCTACAATTTTGATTATAAAATTAATAAAAGTATATAAATAAATAGTAACAATATATTAAAATTTATTATGTTGTTCTATAAATGTAATAGATAATAGTAGATAATAGTCTTAAAAAATAAAAATCAATAATAAATTAAATACTGTGTAAATGAATATAGATAAAAAAGTATATTTAAAATACTTGTAAAGATATTACTTATAAAAAATATTAATTAATTAAAATACGTACAGTATATCTAGAAAGTCATTTAAAAAATACATTAGCTAATTAAGAAAAATAAACTTACAAAAGAATATTTTTGCAAGAAGAGAATAAATTTCAGATAAAAAAATCTGCTTTTCCGATATATTTGGGTAAATTCGCCGCCAGTCTTATGCCAGTTTGTAAGAAATGACCTGAGGGACATAGAATGTGAAACGCCTTTGACATTTTAATATTCTCTCGAAAAATGCTCGACTTTTATGTCGAAGCGTCTATTGACTTGGCGCTGAAAAGAGCTCGTTGCAGATTCCCGTACATTCGTGGTGTTTACTCCTCCTTGAAAACTCCGCTCGGAAGTGACGGAACTGCCGGGATGAGAAAATAAAGTCTCTCTACACTGACAGAACGTGTGCAGACAGAAACTATCAGAATATGACTTAAATTCTTTACGTATGCCAAGTTGGGAATGCGAAAAGTCGTAATAACCTGTAAGTACTTATACTGATTCACTGTCTCTCTCATCATCTTTTTTATTTTGCTGTTGTATATTTTATTTTCCCATTTTGAATCCGGTTCGTATATTAGCTCTTCATTTTATTTTTTTTAATCCAACTATTTTGGTTATATTACTTTCAATTAGAAATAAATAAAAAAATTTAAGTTCTCGTTTCCGAATATTTCTTCACTGAAAGAAAAGATTGGTTGCTGCAACAATTTAGGTAGTAAATTATGACATAGTATTTTTATATGGTTGCAACAAATTTTTAGTTGCGTTTGCCTATCGAAATCATATACTGACATTGCGGATCAGTCTATATAAATAGTCTATATCAACCATATAAAAATACTATGTCATATTTTACTATCTAAATTGTTGCAGCAACCAATCTTTTTTTTTCAGTCTCTTTCTTTAAGGCGCTTCTCTATCTCTCTTCTTTATCCTCTATCCGCTTTTCCCCATCTTGAATTTGCGTGAACACATAGGATTTCACGGGAATTTATGGACGGTAGCCGACCGAATGCGCAAAACATGGAGGCTGCAGCTAAGATTTACGATTTCGTAGTATTCCGTTTCGATGTTCAAGCGTGTTGTTCACAATTGAGAAAGGAAAGAGGTAAAGGAAAGGGAAGAATATATATATATAATACACATATATATATGTGTATTATATTGATATCCGCCATTATTATTTCTCTGCCTATCGAAGGGGGCTTATCCTCGACAAGCGGGAAGAATATCTAATAATGATAATTCTTTTTATATTATATTATATTGAAACTATTCAAAAGTTTCAATTTTAACATCACGTTTTTTTTTATTTTTTATAACTGTGTGTTGCAAATTCTATACATTCAACAAATAATTATTAAAATCTTATATTGTTGGATCTTTTAATTTAGAGAATCTAGAGTTCTCTCTCGAAAACTTCTAGATTATGACGATGTGGATATAAACTGTGAATAACTACAATCTAACAGCAAACTTTCCTTAAGCCAAAAGTTCTTATATAAAGCCGATTTTATCTTATTAAATCATTTAGAATATGAAAACAAAGAATTTAGATTAAAAAATATAAAAATAACAGATCTATTTTTTTACCAACTTGTAATGTCTTTTTCAGAGTAGAATAATAGAGTGTAGAATAATAATAGAGTACTTCCGAATGTTTTCTAATAATTTTTCTAAGAAATTATTTTTTATTTAAAATTCTCTCTCTCTCTCTCTCTCTCTCTCTCTCTCTCTCTCTCTCCCTCCCTCCCTCCCCCCCCTCTCTCTCTCTCTCTCTCTCGTATTATTTCCATTTACGAAGACATATAAATATTACATATTAGTTCCATAAAAATTCATTCACGTGTAGTTGTACCTTTATTATTCCTTCACATCGCAGAAAGCTCGAGAACCCTCTGTGCGAGAATCCTCCGTGAGTCTCATTTACATATCAGTTACGCCGCAGTAAAACATCCCTCCTTACAAGCAGCCTTACTACCCTTGCCCTTTCCATACTCGACTAGCCCCCAGACGACAACCTCCATGTCGTACTACGCCGTGGTCTTACGCCAAGCTCTCGCATGCAATCTTCTCGCTGAAAGTTACATCGTTAAAATACGCTACTGAGAAATGTAATAGATAAACTCCAGCCTTTATTCCATATTATACTTATGACTGTTGCGTTTTGTCTTTTAACAAAAAAACACAATATAGATATCGCTATCAGTTTGAAAATATAAGAATAAAATTGATTTTGTAATTTAATAAATTATTTATAATTTATTTAGAAATTTATATAGAAATTTAGTAAAAAGTATAAAGAAACTTTGTGAGTGAGTTTTGAAAAGAACAAATTCTTTTAAATTTAAGACGTACTCTATCTTCAAGAGTGAGATGTACATCATCTCAGTACATTATTCTTAAACAAAATTATGAACTTTCAAAATATATGGTACCCACATATATCACGTAGGCACATAAGAGAATAAAAATTCATGGATAGAATATCAAAAGGAATGAAAGGAATAAAAATAATGTAAGATATTTTGTTAAAGTATGAAATAACATAGCGTAATATATGTATATTTAAATAGCAGAATTTGTTAAAAAAATTTCATGTGATGTCTCTGTTGATGTTTTAATTGAAGAATTCCCAAAATGTTTCTAATAATAGAAACATCTTTGAAATAAACATGGAAAAATTCTACTTTGAAAGGGGTTAATAAAATTACTGTTAATTTACGAAATGAATGAATTATTATGGTGCGTATTATAAATAAGTTTTAATTCTGAATTTCATTCAAACATACATACGTAGATAGCACTTGGCATAATGTTGAAAAGATTAAAACGGAGACGTAAATATTTTCCGACACGCTCGAGAAAGGATCGTGGAAAATTTAATACCCGCGCGCCTATCGCCGTTCCAGATCTTTGCGCTTTGACCTCGCCATTTTGGGTTAATCTCTTTTTGGCTGGGCTCCATCGTTCTACAACTCTCTCGCCCGATATATCCCATAATGTTTAGTGCCTTTCGAACGTCAAGCACTCACTCGTCCGAAAAGATCCTGAAATAGGCGATGACGCATTTGTTGTAGTGGAAAAGGCGATAAACGAAATAAATTTTGAAGAGTAGTTTCATTAAAGTACATAATTGAAATACATACATACGTATCTTATTTTATTTATATTATAATATATATACATTTATATCATTTAAATAAATGAATCAATAATTTAACTTATAATTAGTCATATCCAGTGCAAGATTAATACAATATTAAATACAGAAAAATGTGAATAATAAAATTGTAAATGATGACTCTATACAGTTATAAAGAACTTTAGTTTTTATAGTCTCTTTTTAAAAAATTCGGTCACGTCAAAAAAATAAATATCTCGACAAACTTCAACAAGTTCTCAGTTACGAGTTGAAAGCTTATCCTAAAAATCAAGTTCCTTTTTTTTACCGTACACCAGAAAAATGAAAAAGCAGAGAAGAATTTCGAGACTATTGATTCCGATTGAAATACTGACAGTTTGGCAGATGTTGAGCGGGTATTCCAATGCGTACGTGTAAAAATTTTATCCCTCCTCCTATTTTCTGTATCTCTTTCGTCTATCATATGTGAAAATGCATGGACAGGTATAGATACGGAATTCCATTTATCATATCACACACAGAAATATTTCTCTCTTCTTCTAATACGAAAATATTATTATTGATTTAGCATCTATAAAATGTGATATGTCTTAATCATAATAAATCAATTAAATCGAAATGTACAAAAAAAAAAGAGTCAAATGTCCTGTCTGTTCATAAAGATGAATCATTGAAAAGAATAATGCATCACGGACAATAACAATTTTAAGACCTAGAGTAAGTAGAGACAACATTTGCAGCTGTGTTTCGTAATCATATTTTCTTTGTTCGTGTGTGTTCGTCTACATCTATCTTTCTTACTAATGCCTGCATGAACGTATACAAGATTTTCCTCCATATATCGTCGAGGTAATTTGGCTCGTTAAATGAAAAGATTCTAAACTAAAAAAGAACTCAACGATAACATTTTAATAATTACATAGATAAATAAAAATAAACTGCTGAAAAACGAACAATTGTATTTTTTGTAATTTATTTATACTACAATTTCAATCTTTAAAATGCTTTTCACATAAATCATTGAAAATTATGGATGTTGTATTAAATACTGAATTATTTTACATTAATTTATTTTGACTTTATTTTTGATTTATTTAATTTAAAACCCCTTCCTATATTATTAATTATTGTGGAAAATTATTTAATTTTAATATTTGTCATATCGATTTCACTATTCTAATTTATCATTTTGATATCAGATAATTATTTAATGCTTCAAAAGATGTGATAATTTTGTACATAATGAGTATACCGTATAACATTTGAATAATAATAATTATAGATTTCATTGATGGTTTCGAAATTAAACAATGTGTCTGACAATAACACTGACATCCTCGACAAGTCAACAGCACGATTTTGAATAACATTAATTGAGTCTATCATGATAGCTGTCTGTTGGCATTATGCCAGAGGCATGTGGTTTACTGTAGAAAGGAAAAACGATTGACTGAACTTCCTGTAAATCTTAAAAAACGACGGATATTAAAAATTTACAGAAGATTGAATTGAAGAGAGATATACGTGAATTCGTTTTATAAATATTAAATCGGATATCATATGTCATGAAATAGTTCCATTTAAATGAGAATAAAATTAAATTCAAAATTAAAAAATAAAACATACAAAATTAAAAAATTTACTTTGTCCAAAAAAATATATCTCCTAATTTAAGAGAGTTTAGATTTGTTTTATTATGAGTGATATCTGCGATGTAATTATCTACCTGATGAATTTTCGCATACTGCAAAGTTTTTCGATAGAATGCTGTCATAAAAAGATGAAGAGGCAGCTATTATTATTCAGAATGCGTCTCGCATTCTCGTTTAGCGATATTCAAGAGCTATTAAACGTTCAAAATTCATTAGACACCCGTCAGCAGACTCCAAAGGTACTTTCCGAAGGTAATGAAACCAGCATGGAGGGTCTATTACGAACTGGTCGACTTTGCAGCGTGACGATGTTCGTCGTTCCATTCTCTTATTAGAGTATCCCCAACTCAGTAAAGCACAGACGTTATTATCAAAGCAAGCCAGATAATGTGAGCATAGTAGAAAAGGAAATATTCTAAGTATACCTGCAAGAAAAATCCATGCATTTATAACACTTCTTCTTGCTTGAAGAAACTATTTTATAAAATAGATTGCCCTGGTTGTCTGCTCGGTGAAATATTTTTACATCAACTATACGCTATGCTGTCCATAAGTTCATGAATACAGATAAGTCACAAAGAAAAGAAATTACCATTGATAAAGCTTAAAATTTTTAAATAAATCATATATCTCTTCATTTTTTGCTTTTTATGTCGTGACAAGATTATAAAATCAGGAAATATATAAATATGTTAAATATGAAAGAGTTAATGCAACATACAAACACATACATACATCAGTGCAATTAGTATTTGTCCAATGGTCCTGGAAAATAAATAATGTCTAACTGTTATTGCATTCCAACTCGCTGCGCTATTACAACGCCCATCGCCGTCCATCTCTTTTAATCCTACAGAGGCATTTTTTTCACACGACATCCATTAAGCTGTGCGCGATATCACACAACGGAAGGAAATGGTGCAATTGTATCGCGGCCACTAAAGAGAGACAGATAGAGTCGCTGTCGGGCGGAACAGAAGTATAAAAGGGAGCGCTCACTTTATCGAAAGGACGAGCGCCACCATTTTTCTATGTCTTCTCCCGGTTTCTCTAAACCTTTCCTAAAGCTTTCCATTGAAAATTCGGACTCACTAGGAGATTCTGATTGTGCACGCTATATAT
This sequence comes from Atta colombica, assembly GCF_001594045.1. NCBI lineage: Eukaryota > Metazoa > Arthropoda > Insecta > Hymenoptera > Formicidae > Atta > Atta colombica. Next base: position 1,593,731 of record NW_017259325.1, read on the forward strand.
TAAGAATAAATGGCGAATGTACTTGTGTCATGCAATATACAATGAACTTGGTTATAACATTTATGAGCTTCCAATTCATAAACCATGTCCTCTGTGTTACTAAGTTGATTGAAAAATTTATTTAATTTTCTCTTTTATTACATAATTTTATTAGCATTTTATTTTGTCATCTGATATTGATATAAACAGCAAAATAAGGAAGAAAAAATATCGGAAGAAACACCATGTACAGCCTGAATAAAGATCGGATAATATTCCAGTCTATCTTTCCCTCCTGTTCGTTGCCGTTATCAAAGCATGGAATTTTCAAGCTAATGGTCATCGTAGCTTTCTAAGTGGCTTTATGACACGAAATCATGTTTTATCGATATAACACGTAATATGTAACGCTGACGCGTTGCGTAGTAATTTTTCAGATTGCTCTACGCTTGACGCGATAGGGAATTCCAACCAGTTATAACCTGTCCTTTATTTTGCTCCTGTGAAGACCCGCGAGAGCCGCTTTATTAATCTCTCTGACATTTTGCACTTTATCGCCACTCGTATCAAAGCTTCACTACACGCGAAGGTCTTGCATTTTTTCCTTGTTGCCTTCACGAGCATTCATTCGCTTGATTTTCCAACGTTTCATTATTCTTTTAACCTTTAGTTGGCGTTAGTATTCGAGAGAGCTTAAAAGCTTTAAAAGGATCGGCAATAAAACTCGCGCGTCGAAGGTTTCCTTCTAAATCGGAGATAGATCCTTATGCAAAGTACGTTGTGGATACTCGAATTTATGGGCAATTTCTGTCAATTATCACGACAAACTGTACACGTAGTTATGCAAACTATCGATATGTTAATCTGAGATTAATGTTAGCAATGCGTGTCAAAGATGTGTTTCGTAATAGGATGGACTGCTCGACTGATTAGAATGCCAAATTCCGTCCGATGTACTCTGTAATTCTCATAGTGTCATGGCATGATTTCAACATATATAATTTATGTAGTTATAATTCAACAATTATTTTCAATTTTGTAGCAAAAATTAAAATGTAATAACTTTAAATTTCTAAATTATAATATATAAATTGTCATTAAACGTTAAAAAATATCAAAATTTTGTTATAATACATTTATAGTATTATATTATATATAAATTTGAAATTAAATTTTACCTAACGAAGCTTTTGTTAATTATAAACGTGGTACATTAAATTGATAATGATAAATTGAGTAAATTCTGACTTCAATTGTATATCCCATTATTGTCCTATTTCATCATTAATTTAGAAATCATTAGTCGCAATAATATTCGATTATCATTATCAGATTTCATTTTCAGAGTTTAAAATCTTTTCGAAACTCATCATTATACATCATCATAGCTAACTAAAAAGTTATCAAAATTTTTTCGCTATTCAGGCATTCCAGATCACGAATAGTTTTTCTAAAGATGTCTGTCTAAATTTACTTCGAATGATACGCTTTCTCTCGCTACATAAAACAGAAAAAAATTAAACGGGACACTTGAATTTTGTCATCAAATTGCACGTACTCGTAGTAATCATAATACAATAATGTGTAATCACATTTTATCTCGTATTTGTACTTGTACATGTTGTATGTTGTTAACTGTAAAACGGAATATAAAAAAATTCCATTTCTGAGAAAAATCACCATGGCATCCAATCGAAGGGTAGTGCAAATACTTGCGTGCGTTTCTCATTGATTGGTCAAACATACGTGAAAAGGACCGAGTTAACGGGTTCTTTCTTTCCTCTTTTTCTAAGAAGAAAGAAAATGGCGACGTGACGCATTAGCTCCCCTAGAACTTTCGGTAGAAAATTACGGGCTTTATCGGCACTTGATTGGAAACGCTTTTGTGCGGTCAATTTCCATTAACTGGGCAAACTTGATCGAGGCCCTACATTGAGAAAACTACATTGCTCGTCATTTAACTCTTTCAATTATAGTGTAGTACGTGCCACACATTACTGCGAACTGTACTGAACTAGGTACATGGTACGGTTTGAATTTTAGTATCACTATTTTAGTATCACCAGATAAGTGTAATCTGGATAAAGCGTATCCATAATTATTTGTCGTTGCAATTGTATAATATGCGATAGTTGTTACACTTCTCAAAATGATCAGTTTGGAGAATTAAGTTATCAAAATCAATTATCGAAAATTGAAATCTACTTCATTTCTTCTGTTAACAAACATCATTTATTAGGATAATTGTATTTAATAATCATTGCGTGCAATTCTGACGATAAATAAAAGCGCACGTTCGCATCGAGGATAATCGTTGGCTTCAATTAGATTTTGCGAGAAATACGTCGATCGTGTCCGTTCGTTCTATACCATGGATTAATTCTAACATTATCCTACATTCAATTATCTGTATGGATTCGATTATTTTTTTCGATTAGTTCCTATTCGTTTCTGATAATACAATTTTTAATTCTCTACAAAGACACATGACATCAATAATAATTCAGATAAAATTAAAATATACAAGATTGTGGATAACTTCAAACAAATGCATATGTAGCGTGTCTTTCTTTTTTATCTTGCTCAAATAATTATTCTATTTTAATTTTTTTTTTAAGAAAAAAATGATTACTTTTTCAGATAAGTATAATATATTATAAATTTAAATATAAAAAATTAGCCGCTTATTAAAATCTATTAAATTAATTATAATATCAACGCATCTCACTAAAAATTATAGCTTAATAGCTTTTTAACATGAAAGTTTTTATGAATGTGTTGAGACAAGCGTCAAATCGATTCGTTCTCTTCGTGATGGAAGGTGATCTTTATCCACAGCGACAATCGTTAATTCACGCCGACAGCGTTCGAGAATAGTACATACGTTCTCGTAACAAGCATGATCGTCTATTCGATTACATCTCGCGAGAATCGACGGGTGGCTTCGTGCTTGAGTGGTGAATCCCGTGAACACGGAATACTCGATATCCTACGTAATTGGAGCGGCGATACATAACGCGAGAGAGCGAGGTACACTGCGCTGTCCTAATTCTCTCCGAAATATGGTCCGCAAGCACGCGTGCATTGCAAATCAGATACCGAGAGATAATACGAACGATGTAATCGCCATTTTGAACAATTTCACCTCAAATACGGAAGTTCTCATTAATATTTTTTTTTTATCTTAATCTAATTCGATCTAATATATACTTTCCATAAGAAATCTACTGTTAACATATCAAAATCTTTTTCTTCTTCAATAAATATTTAACTTTGCTGATGCATTTTACATGTCCAATATACAGTTTTTATTTCATATATTTTTTTCCATTCGATTAAATATACATTTTGAAATTGGTAATATAACTGAAAAAAGTATATTTATATTTCTCGTAAAAAAAATCCAAAATGTGAAATAAAATTTTTTATTTCAATTTCCGTTTTGCAAAAACATAACGCACATTTATGCTTAATTGGATGATTTTTAAGATATCACCTCGTATATCAATTCATCTTTTAATTACTATCGCATTCAAAAACACTTTATATTTTAAATATAATAAGTAAGTAAATAAAAAAAATATATAATACAATTTATATAAATTGTAATAAAACTATGAAAATTATTAATATTATATTATAATATATAAGCACAAACGTTCATTTTCTTTTCTATTTATCTATTGAAAGAATATTAATATACATTTTTTATTCTTTTATATATACTCATAGAAAACTTGTTCTATTTTTATACGACACATTGCTATCGGTGGCACACAAACAATTTTCGTTTTCGCAGTCTTTTCCTTCCTGCTATCAGTAGATATCGTTTCACGTGATGGAACGGATACGAACTACGTTCTATGAAATTTTCGATAAAGACAGAACTCTCAATGTTCTCTTTCAAAAATGGAAATTATCTTCATGAATCTTTGAACCCAATGATCTTGCAATTCATGTAAAACGATTATTTTTTCAAACTCTATCTATAATATTACGTTCTCTTCTTTTTTCAACGAACTGAGTAAAAAGTTTCACTTGTAATATAAACTGATAGCCACGGTAAAATATCTTCCGAATCACTTTATATCATGAATATCTATGATTCAGGTCGAGCGAAATATCGCAGAAGACACGGATAACCTTTCTCGGAGCGAAGTCTGGCTGTCGTTATCCGCTGTCTGTAAAGTTTCGTATTCCGAGAGAGCAAGAAACCTGCTCGCAAATTCGGGCAACCACTACGCGCAACCTGATACCAGCCGCCTCTAACTTTTCATTGCGGCGTGTCGACGACGCCGTTAAACTTCCACAATCCTGTATTCGACTTTTAATCCTCGCCTCGACAGAACACGTAACTCTTGTGTCTGTGTGTTGCTTGATAGAATTTCCCCATTAACGCGAGTTCTTACATTACAAGAGTACGCAAAGATTTTTTACATTACATAGTAGGGGGAAAGGGAGATAAAGTGATGAATTGTTAATTTTTCTAAACTACTAACGAATCATGAGCTAAACTAATTAAAGCTTTTTAGATAATACAAAATAATCTCTTGTAGTTTGATTTCAATCTGTCTATGAAAGTGGATAATAAAAAAATGTTTCAGAATTATTTTTAAAGAATCCTACATTAATCACACGGAAAATGTTGTTTCAGTCAAATTAGATGAAACTGTGATATTTTTTAATTAAATGAGATACTGATCAAAAATGCTCTGTAGACACAACCGTAAAAAGTGGGCGGATTTTGCTTAGCACCATTTGAAATTTTGCTATTTTGATTCTAATCATACATACTAAGAAGT
>NW_017259325.1:1598611-1601361 GCF_001594045.1 Atta colombica
ATAACAACGTGTGTAATTATTGAATAGATTATTTATGTCTTAGTATATATGCGCGAGGAACAGTGGTAGTGTAAGTCTATATGTATCGGTATGTGTACCTATGTTAACGGTTATTCCATTAATATATGTCTAACATTATTATATGTATGGACAGTATGGACACGTGGCTATAAATGCCAATACAGTTAAAAAACAAATTATGTAGGTAAAAATGCTTCTTTCAATTAGACTCAAAATAGCAACTTTCAAATGGTAACAGCAAAATCTATTTTTTTATTATACTTATGGAGATATTTAATCGACATAAGCTACGAAATATTACAATTTCAGCTAATTTAATTAAAACCATGTTTTCTATAAAATTAATCCAAGATCTTGCAACAAGTTTAATATATCTTATTGCATACGCTATTTTTATATTAAAAATTATAATAAATAACAATTGTAAATGCTTATTATTAAATTTTCTTTAAATATGACTATTACACACACACACACACACACACACACACACACACTCACATGCACTCACACACACACACACTCACACACTCACTCACACACACACACACACACACACACACACACACACACACACACACACTCACACACACACACACACACTCACACTCACACACACACACTCACACACACATATACACATATATAAAATGTATATTAATGTTGAATGAAAATTTAAATATATTAAATTAAAAACCTCCCCCGCAAAACAAAAAACATTTCATAAAAGCATTATTCTATCTAAAAGTTGAATTTTATATATGTTTATCAGATTGAAAGCAAACTCATATTGAATCAGAAACAATTTTAATTGCAAAATCGTGATATTTTTTATTTTAGAATTGAATTAGAATGTTAAAAATGTATTTTTCTCGCTCCCTGAAGCTGAATAGAAATTAAACTAAAAATCTTTTAATTCAAAACTTTTGAATCTGGATAATCTTTTTTTTTATTTAGATTAACATTAGAGAATACTGCGTGTTTTTTCAAAGTCATTTTTTTAACACTCTGTACATATCATTTTGTACTAAAAGACTGTTTATCTGCAAATCGAATTAATAAAAGGTGCGATTCATATGTTTTCCTCGTCACGTAAGGCTTTCTTCTCCCGCATTATTGAGGTCGCAAAGATTCTCGTTTAAGATAATATTGCCGGCCGAAATTCCACATGAAACGCACCGAAATTGTTCGCGCGAAGATCGTTGAGTGTGGTCTACTAAAAGCAAATAGGGATAGAAGTAGCTGGACTTTATCGCAATTTATGGGGGTATCTCTGATAAGTGTTATCATAGGTCGTCTTTATTATGCTTTCTTTTAGTTAATTCCAGGAGGTGAACTCGCAGGGCGAGTATACGGCAAACGAATAGCACAGAGTACAGCGCTTTTATAGTACCATTTTACCACAGCTTATTGTATTACTTTCTTATTTCGCAAACCTGGCGTTTGTCGGAGATTATCTCCATTTTTTTTCTCAAAATAACAATTTCTATTGTTATGCTTTTTGTAAAAAAAAGACTTATTCTTTAATAAATAAATATATGTGTATGTATTTAGAAATATTTCTCATTATTAAAATATTCTCATAAAATGTGTCCTAAATAATCAATTTTTAACGTAAAATACCTCTAAATATCTTCAAGAAAATAATGAAATATTTAAAATATATTTTAAAAAATTGGTCTTCAAAAAATATGAATCACAAATGTTAAATCTTTTTAAAAATAAAATTTTTACAATTTCTATCACAATATACGATTGTTCTCTTTCGTATGACACTCAAAACATGGCGACAGGAAAAAGCGCTTACGTCGGTTATTCTATTATAGCTATTGAGGTCGAAAGTTTTAAAAAAGATACTAAATATTTTTAGATAGTAGATATGCGGAATGTTCATATACTTAACTATAAAAATCTCAATGAATGAAAAAAATCAAAATTGCATGAATATTATTAATATAAAACATAACGCAAATAAATTAGTCCAAAATTAATGAAAAATAAAATTCTAGATGTTTATGGATTGCTTAAAAATATATTCGTTGACCTAAAACTACCAATCCAATAAATAACGAATAAATTTCAATAATGTATGAAATTTTAATTTAATATTTAAACAAGATATAAAAATAAATAGAGAGAGAGAGAGAGAGAGAGAGAGAGAAATAAATCAATTGATTATTATGTTTAATGTAATTAAAATAATAAATTTTTATAAATAGAAAATTTTGTTTTTATTTTAGAAATTACGAGAAATCTTCTATATTGATTTTTATATTATTTAATCAACTTTCTTCTTGCATTCGCGGTTTATAACATTCATGTGTAAATAAGCAACAAATCTTGAAGAAACTATTTGATATTTTGCGTTTGAAGTTTGGGTATCTTACATTATTGCTATGATCCAGTCTCTCGGTGGTCTTTCTAACTCGACAAAGGGAATCTTCCACTTCGGCTACTATCATAGTCCGAATATTCCTTGAGGATACTCATGTTCTATCTGAAGAACCATCAAGGAATTTCCGACGTAAGCCTCTCGACTACTTAGCGAACGATCTCAAGAAAATGTTCTTCTATACGTTTCCTCCACAGGATTTCTTACTAGAAGTCCGCAATTACCTGCTTAGTCTAGCCTGTCTATTGCATTATCCAATTTTACGATGTTCGTATTCTAATTTTTATGCATTTCGGAATTTAAATATATATATATATATATATATATAGTCATATAT
>NW_017259325.1:1601461-1606189 GCF_001594045.1 Atta colombica
AATAATAAGGCAAGAACATATGAGCCAATGCAAAACCTATTAGCAAAAACACTCGTTATATAGTTTCGTGCTCTTTAATAATAACAAATTTACTAGATTAGCAAAAACTCTTGTTGTAGTTTCGTGTTCTTTAATCTAGATTTATTATCATAATTAAAGAACACAAAACCATAATGAGTATTTTCGCTAATAGACCTTGCGTTAGCTCACATGCTCTTATCTTATTCTTATTAATTCTATTCTCAGAGTCTTTGTTATTTTATAAAAATAAATAAAGTTATTTTAAAAATAAATAGTAAAATTTTAAAAATTTACATATAATGTTCGAAGGCCTAAATCTGTAAACAAAAAAATCTTTCTCCGTAAATTTTCGTTATTCTAAAAATTTTGCACTATCCACAAATCTCTAAACATTAGTTTCGTTATGGATATTCACGTTCTCGTTCACGACTGCAGACAGAAGCAAGAGACGAAAGGAAATATTCCGATAAACGAACTGTATCTTTTATTACAAATGAAGGGAAGTAGCTGGTAAAGACTCACGGCACGAGTTTTCTGCGGATAACCGGCGCCGGAACTTGAAAGTCACGGCATAAGATCGATTTGCTAGTCCTTGTCTCAGCGATATTTTAGCTTGCGAATGCACATCGTTAAAATCATTCGAATGAGGTCGTGAGAAACAACAGATAACTTTTAACGAGCTCTTTCTAGGAACAGTTTGAAAGTAATATCCGTGTGGTAGTTATTATTCTTAAAGAAAGTCCCTTTCCCCCATTTCTATAAGACAGAAATCTTAATTGTTTTTGCACGTTTAATAAGTATGCAATTCTTCCAAATGTAATGCTATTTTCAATTTTGCAGTTCTATTATTTACGATTACGTATAAATTGTATAGGAATAATTTTTATATTCCATATATAGTACTCTCGCCATTCGAACGATATCTTAACTCCAATCAAGCGAAAGAAGAGATCGCAATCTGGTCATGATCGTAAATTAATCACGCATTTCCGCTCTATTCGTTTCAGCTTTTCAGCACGGAGCATGTAGAGAAAAATCTTTATAGCCTACTCGCCGAGACGCAAGATTTATCGGTCGCGTCTATACGTGTATCTGTACATGACAGCAACTCGATAAAACAGTCGTGTAATGAACAAGCTGAACGCAAATTTATATACCCTATCTCATCGTAGGACTTCCATTTATAGACTATAGCCTACGACCGTATTGCTCAACTAACTACCTCAGATATTTCTGACACGGGAAAGACGTCACAAAAATAAAAAATAAAAAGAAATATTCAGAAACTTAAGTTTAAATTAACTGCAGTTTAAATTTAAATTAACTCAAAGTATCCTGATATTAACTTTAGAAAGGAGCACATTTATTTTATTTAAATTATTACTTTATGAAAATTACTTTTATGAAAATTAAATTTTTCTCATTATTCTGTTATGATTTTCGATGTATTTTCGATGTGTTTAAAAACCAATGAATTGAAATGAATTTTCAAAAATTTTATAAATAATTTATTTCTATAAAATTTTAATTAGCTCAGAGAGATCTATATAGATAATATCTAGATATCTAGAATTTAAATTTCACTATGTCTGATCTAATCATATGAAACATGATTGTCGAATGGAATTAATTAGAGAGAGCGATGCTGGTTGGGCATTCCATCTGGTATAATTTTATTCGACAATTGATACATCCGATCCGAATAATTCAAGTCAAGCCGATCAATCATCCCAGGGAAGCTTCGACATTCCCGCGAGACTAACCCGCGTATCTACCCACCGGAAGGAACGACATTCGATGATCGATCATCGACGCGCGCGAAATGTAAAATGCATTAGGCAATAACTTACTCATGGCCGCGATTCCGTACACTCATACGATAATTAAAATAATCCTAAATTATATCCATAACATTTGTCCTATAGACAGTATTAATTAAAAATGCAATTAATGATAACAATTGTATACAGTAACAGCTTTTTAAATCAATTAAAAAATATAATTTTCACATAGAGCTTAAACCGTCAAATTAAACGAATTTTTTAAATTTCTTGTTATTCTCAATATGAAACAGACAAATAAATTGCCTTGTTATTGTGATTTTATGTAAGATACGAATTACAATTTTATTACGTTTAATATATTTAAATTTGAAAAGGGAGAAGAACGTCTTATCTTTATCGACCGTTGAAACTGAGAGAATCGTTTTCCTCGTGGATACTTCCGAAAGTCCCGGAAGTGGCTATTTCCGAGCAAAGTTTGCCAGCACGAACGACAGCGGCGTGTAAGTCTGCCGCCAATCATTTGGGGAGAGAAAAGTTTACTGCTGAGAGGAGGGAAAGCTGTCTGAGTTTACACCAGCCAATTACAATTATCCTTCACATTCGATCACTGTGTAGACACTTTATTGGAAGAGAGATGGCGGGAATGAATCGATTTGGGGAATGCTGAAACTATCTTGTGGTTTTGGAAGGATGCAATACAATGAAAATCGTCCTCTGCAGATGCAATTAACTGAGAAGCTTTCAGCTTTAAATTTACAGAGCTTTATATCTATAGATCTAATTGCTTTTCTTTAATTGTAATGGCGATTTTAACGCTTCGTTTTTTGGATATCTCTCTAGTATCTTTTTAAGAAAGATTAATTCGTAGATGCACATTCTATACGTTGGTCTTAGTAGTCTTTTAACAGGTCCCTTTTATAAAATTCTTAAAAAAATTATTTGTAATAATATACAAAAACAAGAATTAACTTACATGAGGCAATTGTAATTGTCGTGTCAATCACATGGTGGAAGCAAATGGGGATGCAAGTAGACAAGTAGATATAGGCAGATTCAAAAGGTCGAAGGGCGGCGAATGGCTGGAAAGGAGAGAAGGGAAGAGCGACGAGGTGGCCAGCGGTGTGCGCACTATAATCTTTGCAACAAAAGCCACCAGCGCCCGACCACAATCCGAAATCAATAGCTCGCGCGGTCTGTTAACGCTATCCATTATACCGCTAGCTGTACGCGCGCATTATAAATATAGGCGCGTTAAACCGACTGTATTTCCGACTTGGTAGCCGTTCTCGTTCGCTGACTCGAAATCAGAATACCGCATGGCATTTCCGGACAAACTTTCGCGCTCTATCTTCTATGATTAGATCAAATTCCACATTAAAATATTTTGAAAATTAAAAACTCATATCCCTTTTCTTAAATAGCACAAAAGAATGGAGTAATTCTGTGTGATAAGATAAAGAAAATATAGAATTAAATTTTCTCATATTTTTTTAAATTTTGAGAATTTGAAAATTAGTAATAATAGTTTTTTTCCTTCGCTTTAAATTGAATGTAATTTTCAACAGATGTTATTTTTATATTTAAATAATATTTTTTTAAGCGAAATGTCTTGTCTTTTATGTTACTTCTCACAATGATTAACCTATTAATGTTCTTAATAATGTTCTTAAAAATTTATTTTTCAAAAAGTAAGTTTCTTGAAAAAACCGAATCATTTTAACATTTTATTAACCATTCATAAATATACATAAAAAATTTATAAATTAAAAATTAGTTTTTAAGTATGAGTTACAGTTCGCCAGAATGGAAGGAATTAATCATAAAAAAAATTAAAATACTTTAATTTCTTATGAAAGAATGCTTTCCTAATATTTACAATATGACATTTGCTTTTCGTTACTATTTTCGATACTTTCATGTTTAGTATATCGGAAAACGATCATTTTTCAAGCGATGACTTTCCAATTCTCGTTATTTCAAGATTCAATCAGAGTTTGGCAAATTGAAACTCGCTCGATCGAGCCGCATTCTGACAATTTCCACAAACTGTCATTATTTCGTCGAAGATTGCATTCTATGTTTATCTATTAACAGTATAATTTCTATATACTCTTCACTTCCATATTTTTGTAATTTCTTCTCGCAACAACTATTATAAGTGGAAAATTCATTCCCTTCTCTCTGTCCTCTCTATCTTTTTGTATCCACCTTATTGGTTTTCATTTTCATTCTTTCTACTTGCGTTATTCCGATAATAAAAAAGTTAATCCAGGATTGAAATAAATGACGAGCAACGATATTATCTTCGTTATTATTCCGCATTATTCCGTCATTTTTATATCGATTACGTTACCTTCCTTCCTGACTATCTTTACGTAGGTTCGACATTCTTAAAAACTCGCTCTCGGCCGTGGTCGATGAAGCCAACTAATATTTCATCGTTGAAGTGATGGTTTTGAAAGACAGGACTTGATTAACCGACCTGTCATGAGAGGAAGTCAAAGCTGTACGTTTTTCTTCCCACCACTGTCGTTACTAGTTATGTTCCGAAGGTGTCTACAAGATTTAATAGAAAAAAAAAAATCTATAAAATGTCTGCACGACGATGACGGAGAATTAATTGAGTGAGAATGATCAATAACTGAACATAATTTGACTAGTTGAGCAATAACTATTAGTGATTAATTCTAGTTTACATAAATCAAGGCTTTATTCGATAACGAATCATACATCAAAATGTCTTCGATACGTTTTGAATCAAGATTTATATCAAGGACTAGTTATTCATTTGAATGTAAACAGCGTGTAAAGGACAGTTTCTCTGTAATTAGTCTGATAGCATGCAATACGCAATTGTTTGAAATCACAGTGCTCTCTCTCTCTCTCTCTCTCTCTCTCTCTCTCTCTCTCTCTCTCTCTCTCC
>NW_017259325.1:1606289-1608458 GCF_001594045.1 Atta colombica
TCGTCAACGATGAAAACAACGGTAGTGATCAAATTTCATTAATTACATCAAATTAGAATATTCCATCCGAATAGTTTTACGTTCCTACCGACCATTTGTAATTAATTCTCCCATCATTCCGAAAGCTATTAATGACGGCGCATTCTTGCGCGCAATTTCCGATTAATTTTCATCCATGAATACACACATATATATTTTTGCAAGCGATCATAATAAAGAAAATGATAACGTAAAGAAAGAAGGCAGGAGCCAATTTTATTAAAGTTTACTTATAAAATTCTATTTTTTTATTTATTATTTAGAGCAATTGCGTGTGCAGTTCATTTGATCAAATCAAATCAGATTTAAAAAAAAAATATATATATATATATATATATATAAAGGTATTCATATATAAATCTATAGTAATATATATGACTAGTAGAGAATGTTCATGAACCTCAAGGGTCCTATCTCGTAAGCATGGCAATTATTTCAATTAGGACGAACATAGCGTCAGCGTGATGCAGAACGCCAATTCTGCGAAAATATCTTCGTCGGGTGACTTCGCAATTAGTAGCGGCGCGCAGTGCATACTCGCGAGTAACGTAAAGTAATTCTGGGCGCGATGTGTCCCCCTGTGGTTGCCACTTGATTACGGCATTGTGTTTTTGTTACATAAACATAAAGACTCGTTCTTCTTCTTTCTGCTATAATTCCGAAAGAAAAAGATAAGCGTAAAAATAAATGCATGTCGAACATCATCATATTAAGTAACAAAATTAAAAATTATATCTTCTGTTACAACATCTAGTTTTTTATCATTTTTTATTATATTTAATTATGTGATCTTTTTGATCCTTCAAATTTTTTTTTTTGTATTAGGTACATGGTACAAAGATTAATAGAATTCTATCGTTTTGGTTTATTATTTATTTTAAATTATATATAATAGATATTTATTTAAAATTATATATAATTGTTAGAATTCTATCGTTAATTTTACTACAAATTACAGAATTTGTTTAAAAATAAACTTAATATATGAAATCTTCAACGATTATTTTCTGATTCTTTTCTCAAAAATAAGTTAATACATATCTTAATATAAAATGCACTCGCGCGGACTTTATAGATGATATAATGGCCAGCAATTGTTACAAAAAAAACGAGAGACTGAGAAGAAGAAAGTTTACAAAATATAAATGAACTATACGACGGAAATGGGAAAGTTGCAGAAATTCGATGGAAGTTGAAACCTCGCACGAAGTTGTAGCAATCCATAATACAGGATAATAGAGGCTATTGTTTCTCGCAGTGAACGAACTTTTTTGAAATATTGAAACATTCAAAGGATGTTAGAAAACAGCCGGCGAAGAATAGAGGCGCGGCCTCACGATCTTTCGCATTATTAATATAACGATGGCCAAAAGGTCAGGTAAGAAGTGCAGCTTCGATTTCGCGTATTCGCTAAATCTAATGAAATAGTAAAAGACATCACAGCGAAGGTTTTTATACAAGTAGAATTTTATATTATCGGAGCATGTAATATCACTCTAAAATAAATTGTCACGTGCAATTTTTTTATTTCTCTAAGAAGAAAATGAATTATTGTGTGTTGGGCGAATGAGAATGTAAAGAAACAGCGTGCAAGTAATCGAGGATTAAAAACATCTCGTAATAAGCTCATAAATAAGCTATTCTTGTTCAGTTTTTGCGTAATTATTTCGCCAATTTATTCAAGTCTTACTGTAAACCAATACAATTGCAGTTTTTACGATGCGATTCTATTGTTCATTTAAACGAATGGTAGCTTATAGAAGATTAATAAAACTTCTAAAAGAGCAAAAAAACTATTATGATAGTATAATTTTTATGTCACACGTTTAATACTAGTAATAAAAGCGCTAGTCAGTGGCGCTAATGGCGTCGAGAGAAGCCGTTAAAATCTCATCATATGCGACATTCTTTTTCGCTTTTTCTAACATTTGCTGTCACCAGTAAAAGCATAAAACCTACGTTCGATACGTGCTTTAATCTTTCCATCCACATTCTCATCTGGATAAATACAAATGAGATTATCCCTCTTCATTGATCATTTTTTCATGAATAGTAGACACATTAAATACAATTTTATCGCGTATTAAGTAAACTATTTCATAAATTATTTTATATATACATATATATATA
>NW_017259325.1:1608558-1610114 GCF_001594045.1 Atta colombica
GTATTGTAAGCCTTTAATATCAAAGTTTGGTAAAACTGATAATACCTTTCATGACAAATGTAAAAAATAAAAATTCTAAGTCGGATCTGTGAAAAGTAGTCGACAAAAGGCTCATCTTATCGAAGATCCTCTCGTAAAAAAAATTGAGGTACGTAAGAGTAGTCAGGGATTGTTCTCGGCCGGGAAGACGGATGTCTCTGGAAGGACCAAAAGCAATTTGCGAGATAGCGATTCAAGATAGGCTTGGTTCTCAGTCAGTTCTTATTCTTTTTTTTTTTCGACTTTCCGCTCTTCTCATCCACTTCCGCCACCGTTCAAGAAACGGCTTTTCTAATTCGTTCGACGAGCGGTTGCGACGACGATGAAATTCTATTCCATGCTGCAATTCAAACTTAATAAAGCGTCATGCACATCAGCTGACATTTTTCCGAGTGGCGGAAGACGTCGAAAGGGGGCAAAATGGCGGAATTGAATGCGTTGAATGCTCATTTAACAGCATCGCTGCTGCATTTCGAGTCACTGGTAGGAGGAGAGAGAGAGAGAGAAAGAGAGAGAGAGAGAGAGAGAGAGAGAGATCTACTCATCCACAACCACTATCGTCGTGGAATCCTTAATATAGCACGCGCACGGATAAGAGCAGGAGGGTGGAGAAAATGGCCAAGAAAGGCTGAGAATGGCACGCAGGGGGAGCTTCGTTTAGAGCTGAAAATTGCGCGCCAGCGATGCCGAAGTGTGAGAAATGCCACGTCGGGAATCGAGATAATGGCCCCGCGGCCGTGATGCCTTAATATCGTGACACGATGAAAATGATTAATTATTTCGAAATTGATTGAATATTATAAGTGGGGAACTCATCAATTTGTGAATTTATGTGAACTCATTGAATCTCGAAATTATGCACAATAATAAATTAAATTTTTGGATGAGGGAGATGTGTAAATTATAGATCATCGATAAATCGCGATATATTGCTGTATAAAATATTTGGTTAACGATTTTAAACTAAAGAGAGTAATTCTGAACTAGAGAAGCTGCATAATGAAGAATAAAAAGAACATTATCCTTTACATATTGTTCCATCTTTTATTAAATTAAAAATAAAATAATTCTTGAATAACACATTTTTTTATAAAAAAAATATACATTGTGATATGTATGTATATTATGATATTTAATATTATATATTAGATGCTTGGACAATAGATTCATTAATCACGCGATTAGGATGGTACTTGAGCTGGAAATTCAGATCGTATATGCAGGACCTCGTAGGTTCACCCTGCCGACCCATCGGGTCAAAAGGAACTTCCAGTTGACTTGTCAAGTAAACCAGTGCGGTATGTGGCTGTGGCCTAAAGCAGTTTATGCATCGATTAAGTCTTTAGCCCTTTGAATATCGTTCACGTGTATAAAAACTCCTCACTGAGTCGCAAATTATTTTATTTCCAAAATATAAATCCTGTTTTTAAAGAGAAATTTTAAAGAGATGTTAAATTACGTTAATTGAGTGTAAAAAATAATAAAATTAATAAAAATAATAAAAATAATAAAAATTA
>NW_017259325.1:1610433-1611646 GCF_001594045.1 Atta colombica
TTAAAATTAATTAATTAATTAAATATAATCTAAACAATTTTTAATTAATATAACTCTCTTACTATTAAACGTATCACTTTAAAGTAATAATTTATAATTTCAAATTTATAATTTATTCTGATTGCCAGTTATTAATTTATAGAAAATGTAATAAATAAAATATCTTAAAAATAGAGAAAAATAGAGAAAGATTTCATTAAGATCGATTATAAATAACGGTTTTGAAATGAGCATGTATAATCAGTTCTATTCGATATAGTCATGCTCGAACAGACACCGTTTCATGATATTTCTTTCAATTTTTACGAAAAACAATCGAATTACATAATTAATCTGTTTGTCAGAATGTAGAAGAATGTACTTAAGTCTTAAAGTCAAAATTTAATTCAAGTATTGTTTAATCAAAATGAGACGCATCAGACTTTCATGAATGCACTGGTACTGGATTGAACGTGTCGTCTAAATTCCGTATTTTATTGCTCTCGCGCCTGCAATTATATCGTGCCATGCAAATGATCTGACCGAATTAGTGGCATCCAATTAATTAATACTACCTAGCCGCACCGGAACGATCGATCGATTCGCCATCGCTGTCACGCAGAGTGATCGCTGCTACTGCAATTAGCATAATCGCGGTGGCGGTCATGATGGTATCGTCCAATATTTTCGTTTACTGACGATCCGACAGCTGTCTCGCCATGTTTCCATTGTACTGGTTGTTTGCAGAATGATTAGCTGTGAAGTGGGCACCGATATAGGCGGATATTTTTTTTAATATTTTTTTAGCATCAGAATGAAGATAATAATGTTTTTAAATAAGAAAGAAATTATCTTCATAGTTTTTTTTCTTCTATTTTTCGAACTTTTTTTAAATTTATACCGAATCTCTTTCTCTGTGTCTCCAAATTTTACTTGGTTTTTATCATTGATTAACGAGTTATGTTAATTAACTAAAGTTCGTTCGAAATACAGGCATTCCTATTATCTTGGTATTAGTTATCTGCTATAGTCGCGCCGCAAACTCATGAGATCAACGCATTTGATCGAGGAAAATCCTCTAGCGGGAGACCACCTCAGTAAACTTAAGCCTTAAACTTCTCACTAGCTCTCTCTTAACTTTGATATTCTCATCATTCTCTTCGTCGTCGATTTTCTCTCTCTCTCTCTCTCTCTCTCTCTCTCTCTCTCTCTCTCTCTCTCTCTCTCTCTCTCT
>NW_017259325.1:1611746-1622959 GCF_001594045.1 Atta colombica
TCTCTCGCTCTCTCTCTCTCTCGCTCTCGCTCTCGCTCTCTCTCTCTCTCTCTCTCTTCTTTGTTCCTTATTCTCAGAATATATAGCTTTGCTTAGAAAGTCTCACGAACCTTGCAACTTGTGAAACAAGGAGAAATGACTGAGAAACTAAGTTGCAACCAACATTTAGCATATATTTGAGAAGTATCAGAGAAATAATTCTTACGTAAACAGAAGCTTCAAGTACGATTTGCAAGTAAATCGTAGAGAAAATTATTCTTGCTTATAGTCCAGAATAACAGTTCTGGAAATTATGCATGATTCATCCGCTTAAACTTTCAAAGTTGAAATATTATGGACAAATATATCTCGAATTGAACGAAAAGGGACGATATTATTAGAGTTCGGTGCGACATTTTCCAACACATTTCGAAGAAATCTGGCTGACTTAAAGTGCCAATACATCATTATTACGATCCATTTTGCTGCAATGAGATGGAATCTCTTCATTCTTTACTCAAACTCAAGCTAGCACCATCCTTTTTAGATTATTCAGACAAAGGTCTCAATATACGGAATATTCCTGAATTCTACCACTATAGGAGATCTTAAAATAAATTACCTCATTTCAAGCCATGTCATAATACTACCGTGTCATAAGAACAGAAATCTCCCTACATATGTCTCACTCAGAATTGTCGAAAGTAATAATAAATAATAATACCTTTTATAAATTATCTTCAGTAAATGATCTCGATATATCAGGATAGCTTCAAGAGTCTATGTATATAAAAGATTTTAATATTTTGTAATTCTTATGTAATATTGAACAAAGTATTTTTTAAATTATTCGGATAAAACCAAGCAGTTAGTATTTTTATCGTCTACTAACTTCGAACCTGAAATAATGTTTTCTTAATGGAGCAAAGAATTTTCATTATTTTAAACTAAAAATAGTAGAAATAAGATATAAAATAATGTTAAAAGGTAGATGAGAGAAGGAGAAAAAGAGAGAGAATGTATTATCGGTGAATAGAGAAAGAAAAAGAGAAAAAGTTGATTAAATTTCCAAGCCTATCATATTCCTTACATTTCTTTTCTTATCCGCATTTTTGCTACGCTTATGAAACTAACTCGACCCTTCTAATGAAATTATGTAAAAGGTGGAAGAAAATCGTCGCATCGCGGCAGTGACTAGCTGTACTGCTGAACGTATAACGAGACAGCGCGTCATAAAAAAGTATATTACTACAACAGATAAAGAAAAATCTTTATTGTTATAATCCATGGAAATATCTTCGTGAAAAAATATCAATCATTATAAAATCAATATTGCAAGAATTTACTCTTTTTTATTGTTTTAATTACTTGTTTTGTAATTCGCTCTGTTTATTTACATGCTCATTAAGATATTTTTATTACATTGAAAAAAAAAATGATGTGTTCAACAACATTATCTTAATTGAAAATAATTTTGTTAATTCGATAACACCATTAATAAAATAAATACTTATGCTCTTGTTTTAATAAAATTTTATTTGTTTTATCAATAACTGTTGTTATAAACAAGATTATTTTCAATTAAAATAAATGCTATTGAAACAAGTTCATTTTTTTTCAGTATATATTATAGGTCTTTATATAATAACAACTTTGCTCGATGTTTTTACTTTTAACGTATAAAAAACTTTTGCTTTTGTGTTTTTTATATTTAACTATTATTACTAACCAATTTTATACGTAACCAATTTTATACGTAAGCAATAAAGTTATTATTATTTCATTTGCTAAAACACGTATCAATCTTCTTCCATCCAACCTCCTATTCAAACAATCCTGCATGTTTCATATTTTTGTCGAATATGAATTTTTCTTGTTATACAAAACGACTCACACATTATCTGGACATTCTGATCTTTCTAAATAACGGTTGTTGTGTTCACGTGACCATTCACGCCGCGAACCGTGGCCGATGGCCGTGGTAAGAGTGGTTGCAAACTGTTTCGAACTATCGACAGAAGTTTCCGCCTACCAGACGGGATTTAATTAAATATCGCTAAACGTAGCGGTCGTATGTAATGTGAAATCACTATAAATCGACTCGCATAGAAATACACGTAACTCGGCCGCAGCAACGGCGGCGAAAATTTCAATACACGCACGGAAAAAGCGATGTTTCAGACAGAACTTCCTCCTAGTAATGTACGTCTGATAAAAAGTTCGCAATATGAGAATTCCATCTCATCATATTTTTAGCATTAGTAATCGATGTCTCTATCATTAAAGAATAAATCATTCAATGAAAATTAAATAGAATGTCTTAAAAGTATCGCCCAATTCTTATTATAGAGCCTTTTTTTAACTTGCCCAATGGTCGGATTACAAGAATTTCTCGATTAAGCAGCTGAAAATTATGGAATCTCGTCGCGTCATTGCTCTCGCGTCCAAATTTTCTATTTTTCCTTCTACTCCACGTAACGAAGTTATTTCTTATAAAATCCCCTATGAGGTTTTTTTTTTTAACGAACCAAAAAAAACTGGAACGATCGATCGGTACGTCCAACCGCAAAAACGCAAGCACGAAATATATCGAGCTTTTTTGCTCGTTTCTCCGACAGATTGCGCCGCCATACGTTCCTCGTTTTCATTCCCCTATCATATGACAAATCGTTAGTCGAATATTACAAAACGAGATTTCAATTAAAGTAGATGCACTGTTGGATATCTTGAAACAGTGATGATTGGTTAATAATTTTATCGAATAAAAGTTTTTCATTATTAATAGTAAACGATATCGCAGTAAAAAATTTAAAATTTGTCTGATGATATGAAACATAGATATATGAAAGCAATATTTTTTTCATTTAATGAAACTCAATCATATTAACTAACAAATCTTTAAACGTTTATTCATTTAATCGACGGTGGCACATTTGCTCCCGCATTTTATCAATAATATTCTACATTTAACGAATAATTTGCAAATGCAGGAACGTCAAATATTTAATTACTAAATTGACTTGTATTATATATTGACACGTTACTTAAAATTCTGATGTTATTGTAGAAAATATTGCGATGCAAATTACTTTATGTCAGTTTCACCATTTCCCCGTAATTTTCCAATTTTAAATATCTAGAGAAATAAATCTTGAATTCCAACTGAAATTTATTAATAAAAAATACACGCATACATTTTTGAGTTGTGGACATGAAAAATTTATTTAGAGAATGTTCAATTTTAAAAGTCAAGCACATTTATTTCCATCAAATGTTCACTTGAAAATTCTGCAATGTGTAATTATACGGCTCTTAGTGAAATCGCTCGATACAATCGATGTTGGTCCGACTTTTAGGAGTAATTGTATCACAACTGTTGTATTGCAACAAGTATATCGCGCGTGAGGAAATCGTTAACGACGAGCGAAAGTTCCGCAATTAAGGTATCCTGTCTCGTACGAGTGTGTGACATCATTATGTTAATTATCTCAGGCAACTGTGTAATTGTATCTGGGACATAAATTACGATCTCTGTATGCTGTACGCGGTCGAAATTATTCGGAAAATTTCTGCCGAATTGCGACATTACACAATACGGTTTGTATACGTTGTTCCTCGAGGTCTTTTCGGTCTTTCGATTTTCAACGATCGCAATCCGCATTATTTTTAAAAATGGATTTCTGTTGACATCAAAGGGATGAGGGACAGCCGTATTATCACGATGATTCGTCGATATAAATACCCATGTTATCTCCTCGAATAAATCACGAAGCGCATAATTAATTGAGGTAATTGTCTGTCATATCGCGATAACGTCGAATAGTTCAGTTTATTGATTAAATGGTAATGTCCATAATAAACACCTTTAATTCAAGTAATGGTACTTGTTAAAGTTCGATAATATATGTCGCACTATCGTATTAAGTATTTGTTCAAATAATGTTGAGAATTAAAAAGTTAGGCAAGTTAATTAAATCAATAAATCATGGAAACAAAAACAATTATGTGAAAAACAATTATTTAATCTTATCCTATGTTTTTATTAAAAAAAGTCTCATGATTCATCTATCTCTTTTTTATTTTGGCATTTCATCAACTCATCGTAGTTAGGTTTTCGATACCATAGGTCGCGGTCGATCGATTAGAGGGATGTCAATTAACCTCCGTAGGCAACGAAAAAGCTGCTGGAGTTTCGGAGTAAAGGACAGAAGAGGAAAGAGAAACGAGACACTCACCCAAACTTCTAAATGCAGCTCAGTTTGGAAAACCGTTGTGGGC
This sequence comes from Atta colombica, assembly GCF_001594045.1. NCBI lineage: Eukaryota > Metazoa > Arthropoda > Insecta > Hymenoptera > Formicidae > Atta > Atta colombica. The sequence continues at coordinate 1,616,004 of NW_017259325.1, forward strand.
TTTTATTGAACCTGGCTTCTGCAATTAGTCTGGGTTGCCGATTTCTTCTCTTCCACTATTATATTCATTTCTAATTTCCCTTTTAATCATAGTCACGTTCGTTCACGATTCGTTTTGATTTTTATATTTATTTATAATTCTTATACATAGATATTTTGTTTAGCTCAATATATACATATATGTAGTTTTTATATATATAGATTTCAAAAAGAATATATATACATTAATTCGGCACATTTGCATGTTAAAATCTCCTACAAAAATTTTATATTGCAGTTTGCCTATCAATTTTGTTAAGCATTTCGAAGGAACAAGAGAAAGTTTTCCCGAAACATTGTATAAAATAACAAAGAGGAAGTTTACTGTTCTACATCATATCCATCTATTCTATTTTATAAAACTATTCTCCCCGTCTCTCAAATGGACGAAGAATTCAAAGTAGATGTCGAGTTCGCGATTTGTAAGGAAGGTCCCATTTCCCCCGCTTTTCCCATTATGGATTCCCCGCGACACGCTTCCCCGCTTCGTCGCACACGAAAGCTGAAACTTTCGCTTAATGACAGAAGTTTTATTGCCGGCCATCGTTCAATCCGCCGACATCCTAGAAGCGAACGAACGAACGAACAGGGCATCGCGGTTTGTCTCTACAGGTACGTTTATCTATCATTTTCAACTAATTTCTAATCGCAATTGCGGTCAAAATTTGAAAATGTTAACGTTTCATATTAACAAAAAATAATAACCAGTTATGCTCACGTTGTAAATTATTGTATATACTCTTTGTTACAAAGAGAGAAAAAAAGAAGAAACAATATTTATACTGAATATCTCTGCATTATGTATTGTATTCCATTTTGTAATTGAAATTTTGCTTCCTTTATCATAATCCTTCATTATTATCTCTTGCAAGACTTGATTTCTAAAAATAATATATTTTGAAAAGCTCTGTATTAATTATGCATTCGTTGAAAATGCTCTAAGGGTGTTACAACAGGAAAATTAATCGTATAGAGAATTTCCGAAACATTATGTTTCGTCGTAATAGCTCCAATACAACGATAAACACGAACAAGACTCCGAAGGCTATGTGCATGTATGGAAAGATAGCGCAATTTTACTGCAGATGCTCGTGGCTATAATAGCTGCAAGGACTGCCATAGTAGTTGCATGCTGATCCATCCAGTTTTACGATAATTGCATAAGCAAAACGTGCTGATACACGACGTGCCAGGCATAACATGTTCAAAATATTGCACTTTCAGTCTTAAAGATTTTTAACTACTCGATTATCTCACATATTTATTTATGAATGAATACTGTCATTTATAGTAGTTAGAAGCTAAATGAACAGCTCTTACAATAATTTTAATATTTGAGTTTTTATCTTTTTTTTCAAGAAAGATAAATTGAATACCTCATGTCAAAATAATCGAGTAGTGTAATGTTCCGCTCGGAGTCTATCCAAGATGGCGGCAAACAAATTTGCAACGAGTCACGTCTCGCTGAAACTGGCGTGGATAGAAAGGAATTCCGAGAAGTCTTTAAAGCATTTCCTTTTACAGTTACGATTGAATTTTATCGTAAAAGCGGCGTTCGTGATCGCGATAAAACGTTTAGTCTGAGATATTCGCGTTTCCAGATTTTTACAGACACATTGAAGATCACAGTTTATTTTTCTCTTTTATTTACATTTAATATGCTGACACAGACATGAAAGATATGAAAGATGTCATGAAATAATTCGAATTACTGAGGTAAAAAATAAATTAGCTAATTAATTGTCAAAAGAAAATATAATTTGAAATACAATCGAAAAAAAACATTCTTTAAAATCACGTACCTTTAACCGCATTGAGCTTGTTTCCGACCATCTGCTTCGCCACAAACGCAGCCATTTTGTTACTTTGTAGTTTTTCACACCGCTATCAAAGTCACAGAAACCTGTAAACAAAGATTGAAACTTGTTATTTCATGTTTTCAATCTTCTAATTGATGTTTTATATATTGATGTTTTATATTTCATGCGTTGATTATTTATGTTAATTAATTATTTATTATTTACACTTCTATTCTGTGGACTTGTATCTGATAAAAGATCAGTAATATACATTATTCTTGTGTGCAATTGATTTATCTGTTATAAAAGAACAATCTTCGTAGAGTAATAACTTTATTTTATAAATACGTAATTTTTTTGGTTATAATTTTCTTTTATCATTGCATATAGTAAAATAGTTACCGCTTATTATTAAATTTTTTTTTTAGAGTGAATTATACAAATGAGCAAATTATGTTTCTCGTTTATTAATTAGGTTATTTTTAATCTTTTACTTATAAATCTTTTTATCTTACTTAAATTTAATTTTATTTAATCTTTTTTTTTATGAATGTTACATTTCTTTTAATAAACTATTTCTTTAATTTATCAGTAGCGTAATCGAGAATTTGTCTCTATGAATAACTTATTTTACTTAATATTTAAATAAAGATATTTAAGTAAGATCCTTATTTTTATAATTCTCTTTTATTTTTCATTATATATAAATCTGAATTTTTATTTTTTTTATCAATTCCTTTAATTATTTAAAAATTACTTAAATCATGCTCTGATACATTTTTGGCTTTTTTTTAAACCTGAAATCTGCAAGCAATTTACCATTTAAATTATCGAGATAGTTATGAAAAATGTAATACTTTTCTATAATACGTATACATATTTCCGTTTCTAACTTTGTGCTACAGCGTTGAAATAAAACGCTTCCCAAGAGATGATGTCGTCCTTGATGTCCGCCGACGAAAGTATTTTAATCTTATGTCATACTCACACGTCGCGCCCAATATCGGAAGTAACCTTCCTGTTCCATTACATTGATGTTTCAAAATTTGACAGTACATAAAATAAACTTTCAGTCGCGGTAATTGAATCTGCTGAAAGTGTAGATTCTTATTTTGATTAAAAGTTTTTTTCAAAAAATAGCTTTAATATTTTCTTATGAAAAAGAACTGATTACTGTTTCAATAAATTGGTTAGCTCTATCAATAATTGAGGATATATACTACATAAATAATTAATGAAAAATATTAGTTACTATATAGTTAACCAATTTATTGGAACACTAATTAATTCTTTTTTTTTTTAAGGATCAGATAGAAAACAAAAAGCAAATCCTAAACTTAATATACGTATATCCTTGTAATTTTGTACATAATTATATGTAACATAATTATGTAATGCAAGATGGCGGATGGAGAGCGATCAATTGCACGATGAAAGAAGAGATCAATAGAGAAATATAAGGGGACAGACAAAAGAGGAAGGGGGAGGAAGAAAGCCGGAGCCTGGAGAAGACGACGCCAGTGAAACGGCGTCGAGACGTCTCGGCGCCTGTTTCCCAACCACCGATCTCCGTGATTTTCCAACAACACGCGACAATTTATGCCCTAACGATGAGTGACAGAGGGTCCCCTTGCTACCCACGTGCATATATTCTTTTTATTAGTGACGTAACGCACCCCTGCTTCCTATTATAAAAGATATTCCTGATCGATAGTTAATCTTATGTGATAATTCTTACAGAATTATCTAAAAATTTTAATTTTTATTTATATTATAAATAAAATTTAATTAAAATTATACTAATTAATAAATTTATTATTCGCGATTTACTAAAATCGCAAACAATAATAGAGATGGATACAAATGTTATACATACAAAATATATAAGTATACAAAAAGAAAATATATATATAGATAATTAATCAAAATGAAATTTCCAAATGTATAGAAGCGATTGAGGCAGAAAGCTTACGATAGATGCAAGATCTTCATCATACATAGCTTCACTATGTAATTTCACGTGCTACGTCGTTAAGGGTCAAAGTGGGAGCTTGCCGAAGTGTCTCTTAGAGAGAGGAACACAGAGGAAAGGGTTGCATGTATATCTCTCTTAGAGAAAGGCGCATGCCTCGTTAGGGCAGCGACGACCTGGATGGAGCTCAAGGATCCCTTGCTGTAATCTATTTAATGAAAGCGACGAATAAAATTTGTTCAATTTGATCAATTTCAGTTTCAAAACTAAACGCAATAATAGTTACAAATAATTAACAGATTTATAAAATTACAATTATAGTCTATTTTTATTTATATAAAATTCCTATTTATTTTAATATTATTATCTTTATTATAAATATTTACTCATTTTTAGAATTGGATAGTAACTAATTAAAATGTTAAAAGTTAAAAAAAAAGTTAAAAAGTTAATAACTTTTAACTTAGTTAACTTCAAATGCATTAAATTTTAACTTAACTAAGTTATTTTTAAACGTTAACTTTTTAACTTTTTTTTAAGTTAAAACATTTTTTTATCTTTTTTAAATATCTTATTATTTTTCTAAGATATTTAAAAAAGATCGCCCGATCGTAATTCGTTCATATTTTAAAACCATCTTAAGTAATTTCTTAAGATGCTAATACAGCCCTCTGATTGGTTTATGCTTTATGCTATATATGCTATATATAAGCCTTAATCCGGATCTATAATAGATGTTTTAAGCTTTAAGTCATAAGAAATTGACTAATTACAGTCAAATATTTTTCTCGCATTTGATTGTAATTGATCAATTTCTTATGACTTATTAAAAAGTAATCTTGTATCTTCTCTATATGCTGGCTGTTTTTTTAAAGTTATATAACTTATATAGTTATATCGTTATGTGTTATATATTATACATATATCACACATGAATAAAAAAATTAAAAATTTAATTTACTTAATAATCTATATTGTAATTATTTAATCTCATTTTAAGAAAAATTAAGACATTAAATTTAAAAAATAATTTTTTTCAAAATTAACTTTCTTTTTAATTCAATATTGACTTAAGTTAAGTTCTTTATTCCTTCAACTTTTAACTTAACTTTATTAATTTTGTAAAGCCAACTTAACTTTAACTTTATTCAGTTAAAAAAAAAACATTAACTTACTCAATCCTTCTCATTTTGAAAACAAGAAAATTGCATTTAATATTAACAAAACTATATAGAATTATTTTTTTCTTGGAATTGAAAAAAATTATTTTTGTAATTCATCTTAATTATTCTACTGTGATATAAAAATTATAGGAAAATGATAATCGTATTAAATTTCTCAAAATTGAGACATTTTGAATACTATATTTTTTGTCTGTTGTGATTTGCCATCATTACCTCTTCCGTCTTCTCGATTATATAAAAGACAGCTACTAGAAATGCGATTTGTACATGACTGCGGTATTGGTAAAATATGCAGACACAGGCTCAAAGGATTTCATGCTTTAGTGGCTAACACGAAATGGAGAGTATAATAGGCAACAGACGCGGTTCTCGTGGATGATGCGGAAAGGGTTGATAGATAGCTAATAAAAACCGACTGGTCCATGAATATCACGTTCAATCACGAGGGTTTTGTAAGTATCGATAGAAATTGTTGAAAATAATTCAATGACGATGTTTAAATTAACGTGAGATCACATGTGATAAAGATATATCTGTTCAGATTGGAGGTTTATTCATCCATTTAATGTGATAAAACATTATCACGCCTCTGTAATCGACGGAATTTAACAACCAATTTACTCTGGATTTCAATTTTGCAATACAACGTTCATATAACTTTATATTCCACTTAGGAAAATCTTAGGAAAATTGCAATATATTACTTGCAATTTCCAGAAAGAAATTAACTCTGATACTCAATTCATCAAGTTGGCATTAGGAGCTGATACGAACACGTACAAATACTCGAGTGCTCGATCAAATTATGCCGCATCATCTCGCGTAAGTAAGAAGTCATGTAAAGGAATCATCTGTCAGCGCAATCAATCGATCCATCACCAGGATCTGGGTCGAGCGGTGTTGTTAACAGCAAGAAAATTCTACTAAGAAATTTTATTCTCCTCTTATTTCTATGTAATCAAAGAATACACGCGAGTATTTGTACACACAATGCGTGTGAAAACAATTGCTCTCTACTTCGCTACATATTAATCTTACTTACTCGCGCAAGGTACATTTTATAATCCACGTACTTTGTTTTACAAAACTCTACGTGCTTCTTCTTCATTACATTCGCAGATATTTTTTCATATGCTGCAATGTTCAACTTGAAAAGTTTATTTACCCCAAGGAAGAGAGTCTAGACTTTTTTAGCTTTTTATTACTGGATCAGTTTCGTATTAGATAAAATATAGCAACAGTAATTATCTTCCATTAAAAATTACTTAAAGCTTAAATTAATACAGTTAAATATATATCAAGCACTTTTTAATAAAATCAAAATATTAATTTAAATCTATTAGAACATTCCGTTACACATTACCGCTATATCCGATATGTACCATATTCTTATTTGAAAACAGACGGAAGCATGAAAAAAAAGTAGAGAAAAACGTACAAAAAGATTCTATCCAGTTCGCTTATTGAATTTTAAAATAGTTGGAATATTTTATACTCGTGCGAATAAGAGCGATTCCACAATAAAACGACATTGCGACAGCCTGCGAATGTCGTTTCTCTGAAATGCGCGACCCGACATTAGCCCAAACTGGCAGCGAGATAGAACGGAGAAGGACATAGTTGCATCGTTGAATTTCTCGGTACACGTTGCACATTGCCCGAGAGCACATTTCTTATTAACGTTGTTTCATCCAGTCACCAGGATGCCGGAATTTCCGGCCCGGCACATCCTATGTATCTTACGCGTGCGCCCGACTGTACCGAAAAATCTACTTGCGTCATTCGCGCTGTCGAATTTTCAATTCAGCTCATCCTCACGATTTTTCTTTCCTTCTTTCAGACATTCCTCTACTTCGCACGAACATTTCTGTCTTCTTCTCTTTCCCTCTCATGGGAAAAATTAAATTTTTCTCCAACTGAAATTCAATTGAATGTCGTAAAAGACAAAATAGAGGTACTGTTA
>NW_017259325.1:1623059-1625096 GCF_001594045.1 Atta colombica
AACTCGCAATGATTATTGCATAAAAATGAATATGATTAAGCAAAGTTGAATTATGAGAAGCAAATTCAACATATTAACTTTATTCGTAGTTTCCAAAGTAAATGAATTCACTGATGCGAGTAATGTTGCAAACACCAAAAAATCTCGGAAACTGCTGACCATTGCGAAATGTTCTTCAATTAGCATAAATTTTCAACTGGAGCATGAGCAGATAGAGAGAGAGAGAGAGAGAGAGAGAGAGAGAGAGAGAGAGAGAGAAGAGGGAAATGAAAGAGATAATCTAGTTTATGAATAGATAGGAAAGCGATGAGCGCATACTAGAATATAATCACGCAATTCCTTTCAAATAACCACTGTTTCGTTCAATACAGAAGTATCTTTTAATTGAATTATTGACACAAAGACCGGAACAAGCTTATTTTTAATAATATTGAGAAAACTAAAGAGCTCATTGAAAAGCAAATGCTTCAAAGTGCGATATAAATGCTTTATAATAGGATATATTTTGCTTCGTTTTCTCTCCTCCCTCCCCCTTCGGCCCTCCCTTTTTCTCGTTATAAATATACACACCTTTCTTTACACCTTTCATCAAGAATAGATTTCCCCTCTCCGTATGGTCGATTGTTTTGTTATTGACAATCGCACGTAAAGTGAAGTATACAATCGACCAGTTTACGACCAATATTAGTTTCTTTTGTATTTTTCTTTGTAATTTTTATTAGTTTCTATTGTACATATATGATCTAGTTATCTTCTCTTTTACCGACATCAAATTATCCATAAACATTAACTGCCATTGATATTTGCCGCGAAGACATACGATTTTGTAATGTCCACGCGTCATACGTAATCCGTGCAAGATTACAAGACTGTTGTAGCGCAAATTCAACGTGATTGCTTTGGCGTCAATTCAAGCGTATTTGAAAATCGAACAAAGCGAAGCGAAAGTAATCCGAAAACACGAAGCGCAAACCACTAACGTGTGTGAAACGAACGGCGTGGTCGGCGATAATAAAATTTATCAGCGGTGTTACTCGGATTCGCAATACGGAAGAGTCTATTGGATTACAAATGCGCATTTGCACGATATTAAAGCAGTTTTTATCGATAGCTTTGGCATTCGGTCGCTTGTGCAAAATGCAATTTTCAATTAAAAATTGATTTAACTTTTAAAAATAGCATAATGAAAAATGATCGAACTCGCTTATTTGAAAAATAACACAAAAAAGAGGCAATATTATATTGCGGAATACATTGTTGTAGTCATAATTATAACTGCAAAACGGTTTTATTTCACGTAATCTAATTTTTATTTTTATTGAAATTTAGATTTTTACAATACCGTTAAGTTTTGCGCTGTAAACAACGCGTGTCTCGCGACGCTTTAATTATAATCAATAGTAAAATACAAGCTGTGGTGAATGACGTCAAGAACGTCACATGAAGGAACTTCAAGACCGCTGCATTTTCGCCAGAGGAAACATTCTCTGTAATTGCGTCGCGCGAGAGAGAAGAAAAAGCACGACGTATATTTAGCGAGCAAAGTCGGTGAGGCGAAAAGAGTGAAAACACAGGTAGGACTTTTAATGACGTGATCTTTCGTTCTCCTTGAAAGCAATCTATATCAACGACCATCTCGTCAGTTCCCAAGCCGCAGTGACAGAATGCAAAATCGAATTCAGATTACTTTTACCTATAACGAGTAGTACTACTTCCAAGCTTTCACTCTGCAAATGACAAGCTTGATGATGTTGCTAATGCAATCATTATTATCGTTTTATAACATGTCTTACAATATTATATCGCGTTCTCTCACATCCAGTGTTCTACATCATGCATCGTGCTAACTTCAGCTCGTGCTAACTTCGGGTGTTCGTTCTATATGAATAATGTACACAAAAAGCTTGAGAAGTCTCGTCAGAGTAATTTCTCCCTTAGCTAGATAATTCTCTCTCTCTCTCTCTCTCTCTCTCTCTCTCTCTCTCTCTCTCTCTCTCTCTCTCTCCGCGCGGGCGTGCGGGAGAGAGTGGGTGGGAG
>NW_017259325.1:1625517-1631795 GCF_001594045.1 Atta colombica
CTCTCTCTCTCTCTCTCTCTCTCTCTCTCTCTCTCTCTCTCTCTACAGCGAGCTAACTATAAAGTTAACTACTGCGCTTTCATGGAAGTAGGAAACAGATCACGTCACAAAAAATATTATAATATCAACTGATTTTAAATTATTATTTCATTAGGTAACGTGTATTGGATTAGAGTATCTCCTGTTTAATATAATAATTAAGGAAGTATTAGTTAATGTAAAGATTATATAAGACATTTTATATTTTATAAACTTTTATATTTGCTATCAAATATATTTTTGGACATAAATTTAGACATAAAATTTGATATACGAACATAAAGTTTAATATGATATTATCCATAGCAATTTTTGTATTCTGTGGTGCATTTTGTTTTAAATGTGTCTTCTAAACTTGAGAAAATTTACTTTTTCCGTACGAAGAAGATATTCAGGTTATCGAGCAGTTGTGTACATATGCTCAATATTTTAAAAACAGTATAATATCTCTCTCTCTCTCTCTCTCTCTCTCTCTCTCTCTCTCTCTCTCTCTCTCTCTCTCTCTCTCTCTCTCTCTTTTTACACTTGGAAGCTTCTTCGGTAAGCTCGGTATATACCGAATATACACATAAAGTGTATGCTGCTCTTATTGGTTGAGTTTTGCAAAGGTTTCTTCACTACGAAAAGCTCTGATGACGAGCTCGTGCCGATCGGCTGGAACGAGGGAGAAGAGACGAGAGAGGAGACGTAGTTGCTACTACCAGCGCGTATTGATCTTTACTATTATTAGTCCGTCGACGGCCCCTATTAGAATTGTCAGAAACGTTACTGGTTGCTACCAGCTCTTACTAACCGTGGAGGTCACTTCGATATAACTGCCTAATGTATTATTATATGCTTCTTCTTTATTCATGCAAATCCATCAATGAAGACTTATTATATTCTCGATAAGCGATCATTTCATGCTGACCGTTCAAAAATTTAGTTTAATCAGTATTTTGCAATTAAATATTCTTACAAGAAAATTACTTTTCCGTAATTTTATTTATTAAGGAACTGCAAACTTTTTTAAGTTTTTAAGAATAAAATTTAGGATACGTAATCGAAACTATTAAACGAAATTATATTCATGAATATATGAAGGAGAAAGGGTTATATGTAATTAAGTTATGTAATTAATATGGAAGAACTATGACTAATTATTCAGCTTGCTGTATTCAGGGATATTAACGAGAAGTTACTACGTTGTTACGAATGTCGTTATGAATTATAATATGCCGTAATCGCGAAATTCCAAGCGATCTTAAATCGCAGCATCGTAACACGGATCCATGATTTACTTTCCACCAAGTTTTACGCGAGCGATCGGCAATGTAACCGGAATACGTCACCTGCTACGACTGTATACCTTTCGGCATTTTAGGGCCATATGAAATTATTGCAACGCGGTGCAATCTGAAGTTCTGCAATCTTCCGAAAGAAACTAATTCCATCGGGAATGTGTTGCCTCTTTATTCCAGCATTGTAAGGTTTTATTCACACTACATATGTACAACCGATGTGCGAAAACGCAATCGAATCTAACACATACGTGAGGAATCGCAAGCTCTTATTGCTCTCACAAAGCGCGGCTATGCAAATGCGGATTCTGGCAGTGCATTATTGGAATGAATCTCCAGGGGAAAAAATTGAGCACGCGCGAGAAAGAGAAGAAAGGTAAAGCTGGATAAGAGGAAACTTTCCGGCAAACGATTTCGTAACGGAATTCCACTCGGCATACTGAAGGGGACAGCCATTGAAAGCACCGACGAAACTGGAACGGAGTGTAAGTAAACGAGGAATGTTATGTATTCTTACATGAGATGTCTTTTTACACGAGGAAAGCATTTTATAACGTATCTTTATATATCTGAATCTGTTGGATGAAAAATGTTTAGTATAGTATTCATTTGTAAATACGTTTCGTATATGTCGTTACTTTATTTGTTCATACATTTTAAAATTAATACCGCTTTTATGTATGTATACAATTTTCCTTTGAATTAATAGTACAATCGTAAAGGGAATGATTAAAATAAAAAAATATACAAATAATCATTTTTCAATAGATACCCACTTTTTAAATTATAATTTTTTTAATAAAATAAAAAGGAATTACGTTTTCCATTAATTCTTTTATAAAAAATTATCCCCTTTTTCACTATCATTAGCAATATAAGTACACAATAATGAACAAAAGTGGATGAAAATAAATAAACGTCGCTCGATGTTTTCTATTTTACAAAAAGAGATCACGACAACGAATGGAGATAATCAAAAGACGATGTAAACGAATTACCACAATTTATTTTAATCGAGCTGTATCTACCTCAAGCAAGGGTTAAATTTCCGGCAAATTTCGCGTGGAAAGTGATATGCGGTAGAAGAAAGTCGAGAGATCTTAATCTTCATTATCCGACAAAACTAGAAGGAGAAAAGGAGATGAAACGAGGAATAGAGGCAGGATAGTAAGAGTATCGTTAGTCACTGTACTGAGAAGTTATGCCGAGCCGAACCACGTTAATTGTAACGGAAGGGATTAAATCATCCGCCTTTAGTAAGGATAAACAGCGAGGTGGCAATAAATTATTTCAACAACTCTATCGCGAATCGGTCGGTCGGTCGCAGATAATTAACCAAAGACTTAATGACGTGTGAAGGAAGATAACCGTTCCTTCGCACGGCTCGACGAATCGATTGAAAGTCGTTAAACAAAAGATTTTCCTTTTTTTTTTCTAGAGCAAAAGCTTCCTCTCCCTTGATGAAACGATTAGTTTCAGATCAACTTTGTGCATCAATGAAGTTAACAAGCAATCTTTTATACCTGGGAATTAAGAGACACTTCAGACTTTAAATTGAAAGAGTTCTTTTTATTGTAAAATCGCGTTCCAAAGAAGACAATCAACGAGAATATCTAACTTCACAATTATTCACAATTATTCACGCATAATTAGTAATTGCAATTATCACTGAAAACACAAAAAATGCCAAGATGTAACATTTAAAAAGAGTGATGGCAAGATAAATTAAATTGAAATGTGTACGCAGAAAATCCCAATAGAGGGGATTTTTATCTGTTCATGGCGGTTCTCGTTCTCTTAGAACGATAACGAATGAAAACAGTGTCTGCAATCCAGGACGGATTCTTCTTGTAAGCAAAGATTTTCCATGGGTTCGCAAGAGGATTAATCGTCGTCCGCAGAACGGTAATAAGAAGGCGAAGAAATTACAAAGGATGAAAAGGACTTTGGGGATTCCTGACGTTTCTCAGTACCGATTAAAAGCCGTCTAGATGGCATTTTAATGCCACGTTAAGAAATCTCTCCCTAAGAAATATTTCGTCTACAATTCAAATTTACTACCAGCGTTTTATAATCATTCGCAATCAAGAATTCTGTTCCGACGAGTGCGAAACTAATGAGAATGCGCGACGCAAATGTCACAAGTAGTCTCGTTAAACTTTTGATAATAGGCGCTATTAAATGAATATATATGTTACATCGAATATGTATTGCACTTTCGAAGATAGGCCTGTACATTCAGTTGGCTTGATATAATGTCCGTTTTACAACATATCATAAGGCTATGCTATTACGATGTCTATTCATGGAACCTGACAGCGCCGAATAGCCCAACCAAGTCCAACTTGGGAAAATTAGCTGGTCCACTTCGACCTAATCGATACGATGACCATTTCAATGTACTTCAGAACGCTGCAATGCCATTTAAACGACATTGCTTCGACGTCAGTCTTTACTATTGCCGACACTTTACAAACATGTTAAGATGTCACTTACAAAGCGAGAAATAAAAACATTTGCGCGATATTAAAACCTTCTTTATAACAGAGGATTGTGAAATTATAATTTGCTTAATACACTCTTTTACCTTGCATATTGCTCTAATAAAGTCTTTCTTTACTTAGTCTTTAACTTTTAAATAACAATACATCTCAATTATACTATTTCTTAATATATTTCATTTTATTTTAACTGTTCAGGTTATTTGTTATATAAATAATCTATTTCATACGTCTTTTTATATAAATTTATTAATAATATAGCAGTCAAAGAATTTTTTAAATATTTTTCAGATAATTTATTTGATTTAATATTTAAATAACCTGTCAGATATTTTTTATATTTGCCTTTAATTTTTCACATAAGTATCACTTTTAATTGATTAATTTTTTGAGTTATGTCGCTTTTGAAATAAGCAAGCAAACATATTAGTTTTCGTAATACAATTGTTGTATATTTTAAATTTTAATTAAAATATTTAATTGCATATTCAATTATTTTAGTATCTATGATAGAAAGTTTTAAACATAATAATGATATATACCTGTATCAACGATTGTGTAGCGAAGATTTTTGCAAGTCACTTTAATAAAAATTATCAAAAATTCAACAGATTTAGCCAGATAACTTTTTAGCAATGTAGACAAAATTGTGAAACGCTATCTGAAACAATAAGAACAAAAGATTTTGTAAACAAAGCTACAAACTTCTAGAAAGTTCATATAGCGTTATTCTCCCGAGTTGCATTCAACGTGAGAGTATACAGGTGCAGAAAATGTACATTCCTCACGACTCCAGAACAAATGTTGCTGTAGGCTATATGATATATTCTCATTAGAGTTCATTATCTAAATTGATATAGTACTCTTGCTATATTCGCTGTACAACATAGAATTCAGAATGAAAACGATTTCGCGACTTTTTCGGATAGAGGTAGTATAAACTATTCGTCTATTATCCGTCGTTCTACATATTTAACATATTGCATTATATTAGGTCACCGGAATTATAAATGGGAAAAGCGATAAAATTTCATAGCAAGGCTCTGCCTCGCTCGCGGATGCCGATGAGCGCCCAAATATATATATATACATACATATCTATATAATATTTAATAATTTTCGAAAATGGATCGTGAGATGCACATGTGAGGTATCGACGCGACGCGGCGGATTCTGACATGTATTTTATGTTGCAGTGACGTCGAAGTAAGACGCCGATGCCATCGCATTTTATCGCGAATATGTAAATAGATAAGTGCATCTCCGGAAATATCTGCCCGTCCTCGAAAACTAAGTTGAGACCAACATTTCATAAATCGGAACATGCGATGTCCTTTCTTCTTTCGTCATGGGATACAATTTTTTTGTTTAGTATTAAATATAAATCTATTTCGAGCAAGGACACACAATTAATCTATTTAATAACCAACCTCAAAGCCTAATTCCAATCTAATTTAACTTATTATGCATTTCCAAAACAAAAAATTGTATTATATCGAATCTTGTAATGATGGCGTCGGAATTTCGGCTTGAGCGATTCTTATTGGATCGGCACGAAATTTCGTCTCTTCGATATTTCGTTATCTTCGTCCCAGCACAAATCGATCCTCATTGATCATATATAAGCCAAATCAATTTCGTAGAAGGAACTAAGCAGTCTAGTCGAATATCTATAGATTCTATTTCTTATCAAATCTCTTTTTTATTATATATAATAAAAAAATATTTTTAAAATTGAATTTTACATAATCTGAAAGTCGTTGAAAGCTTTCAAGGATCATTAATGATAGAATCTTGCTTTTTAAATTACTTAGTGTAAACAATTCATTATTAATTTTTTAGTGTTACTTGTGAAGAATATTGAAAAGTTTTAGTTGGAAGCATCCATTTATCATGTAGCGGATATTCATTTTTTGAGCTGTGTAAGCGTTCACAATTATGTTGCACTGCACGTAACTTCGAACCTCGGTAGTAGGAATTCTCGAACGCAAACGAAATTGCGATACTTGATACTAGAAGCACTTCGAGAGGTACGCCAAGTACGAGAACTGCAACAATTTCTGGCGATTTGTATTCTATACTGTGCAGAATACGTCCCTCAAACTCATCATTAGTGTAAGTTTTCTATTTTCATTAACGAAAACTCTTTTATAAAATGAAAGTCAAAAATATAAAAGTAAAATGTCATCGATTATCAGTAAATATACAAATCATTTAAGTTTAAAAGCACAAAAAAATATTCTACTTTAATGTAAGAAAATAAAAATAAACGGTTTCGTTTTTTTAAAAATATAAAATTTGTTAAAGTGAAAAAGAAAAAGGAAACCGAAGAGAGCCTTTAAAATTTAAAGAATTAAAATGAGCGAAAATATTATTTTATGAAAATTTTATTTCACGACATAAATAATATGGAAATGAGATGCTGTGAAATGTAATGTATATATATATATATATATAT
>NW_017259325.1:1631888-1643639 GCF_001594045.1 Atta colombica
TATATATATATATATAAGATTTAATAGTAAAAGTATTACAAACGAAAGTGGAAAAAGTGTGACCTGTAATGCGCGGTCGTCAATAAAATACTCTCGTTAAGAAAAACTTATTTCGCAAGTTTCTTTCGTTGAAAAATATATTTCTACTACATATTTTCTCCTTTTCCGGGCTACACTGTATAGCCGAATAAAAGCCGAGTGTGCAACAGTGAGATAGATGTTGGAATCGAGCTGCCGAGCTTTTGTTGGCATAAATGGATTTATGTTGCGCCATCGATCTCGCATATGGCTTCGTTATGATGACACGCGATTCGAGTATCTCCACTTGAAACATATTCCGTGGCGAGTTTCACCATGTCACTGCTGTTGTCACGATGGTATAGCGTTTTCGGAAAATTGCTGAAACGCAGACATAAATCTGTCGTTGATGGAGATCGTCGATCGGGAAATATTTTCGAATCTAGTCGTGGACAGTTCGCCGATTCGACGTGTATTCGGCTCATATGTAAATAACGTTACGAAATGAAAAGAAAATTCAATCTCGGAGATACGAGTATAAAATCGTTAGTAATTGATATTTAAACGCTCTCACGAATAATAATTTTCGCTCTCACGAAAGATTATTTCTTTATTAAATGGATACAATAAGCGACACCGGCAGCGATCAATATTCTCTCCTTGGCTTAACTTCCAATCTTGGATTTGCATATTATATCTGTGACATTTGTATTTATGAATTCTTGTCGATTGGAAAATATCCTACAAGGGTGTCATATTCAAGACATCCCCGTAATTTTAATGTTCAATGCTTTTCTAAAATTATCATTTTCCGCCTCATTATACTCACGTTTTTCTCGTCAAGAAAAAAACGTGAGCAGAGAAATTACTCTAACGCGAAACAGAAAACGAAAGGAAGATTGAGGAAGCTTACCGATTTGACGGATGAGGGGCAGCCAAAAAAGAAACAGCGAAATCATCCATCAACCGCATCGAGAGTCCTTAAGGAAATTACTCAAAGACCTAACCACCTTCGTGAATACATCCTGATGAGTATATATACTCGCGCGCTAAGTAATTCCGCGCACCAAACTTTGATGAGTCACATAGCTAGAGCTCGGTATTTTAAAATCCTTGGTTTGATCCCTCAAGGAGAACGGAGGAGAAATAAAATAAAAGTTTAATTTTAAGAATAACACATGAAATATCCAATCTTCGTCAGAATCCGTCGGTAAGAGAACACACCAATCCGGAAGCGTAGACAATACCTTTGCTCTTCAGTAGCTTTGTGTATTGATTTACAGTGGTTTATATAGGGTGTCTCAAAATTAATGTTGGAATGTTCTTTTAACACTGTTTTTCCGAATTTTAAGTTAATTTTTTCTTAAAAAAGAAATTAAAACATTGATTTCTAAACATTTAGAGAAAAATAATCTTTTTCATAAATTCTTCAAAGAGCTGAAGGACTTTCTTAATTTATTTCAAATGATTTATTTTAGAATAATTTTAGTTAAAGTAATATTTACAAAGATATATGAAAAAATTGCAAAGTTGCAATAAATGATTATTTCCCTCGGTATTTTCGCTAGAGGAAACGGTTCACAATTTATTCATGTATGTATGCAGTCACCTAGTCAGAATTGCGGAGCACAGATTACAAAGGATGCATAGGATACAATAACTGCAATACCAATATCATTGTCTTTGCCAAGTCACTTGCGACAGAATTACAACGTATAGCGATACAGTGAAACGTTAAATCTGGCCGTGTACATGCTTGCGACGGTTATCACTTACACTAATATCCACCGGTTTCTAAACCGACATCTTATACACGTTTCTTACAACGTTTCTTACGGATATTCATGTACAGAATTCTCATCATTCGTATTATAAAATATATATAAATATTAGGTTTTAACTACGAATACTGAAAGTTAAATTCAGATAGGTGCTGATTAAAGTAACGGAACTAGAAATGTTGATTTTAATTTTATTCTTCTCCTATAATTTTATTTCTCTTGTTTAATATTAGTAAATTGTTAAATAAACAAAATCAGTAATATTTATTTATGGAAAACGTAAAAAGACTTTTTTAAATCAGAATATTTCATTGATTCTCCTAAACGTTGGGTTAATGCTCTAAACCGCGATCTAAAGCTATTACTTCAAAAAGAGCACTAAGGGAATTAGTGACTCCATTTATCACTTAGCCTTTAGCCTTAATTTGTCCTCTCACCAAGCGTATCGAGTCCTGCCTACTCGAAATTCGATTTATCATAAGTAATATCAATAATGAAAAATTAAATATGAAATGTAATGTCCTAAAAATGTGCTAATTAATACATCGGAAAGAGTCCGGTTGCATTTGGAACATTAATGGAAAAAAATGGACAAATTAAAATTTCATAGTTAAATCTATTACAATTCTAGTCGAGATATCCAATTATATGATAACCAGAATTCTGATTAATATATATTATACATAAATCAGAATTTATGATTCATTCATTTTCAACTAGAAATTTGTTTGTCATTTTCAGTTTCAGTAGAGTTTATGTCTTTCGAAGTTAATTCGTGATAACAAAAACAATTTTACTCCGTGTAACTCAATATAATTTTAGAGAGGAACTTTCGAATAACATACTTTTTTATATTTAAACACTATTATAAGAATATTAATTACTCATAGTCGAGTAAAGATTCAGCTTGGTTAAGAAATAATTCATCTTTCTAGTCAGAGAGTAAAGTACATGATATAATTACGATCGCTATGTAAGTTTAACGAAATCTAGGGTGCAACTGCGGCGACGCATGTTGGACTCCATGGTCGATGGTGGATACAGTTGCATCAGCATCAGAGACTCCGAAGGGAAAGCTCGTCGACGCTAAAAGCTCGAAACATTAAAAGCACCATCACATCCACGCCCCCGGCTTCCCTTTATGCTCGCGCATGTCGACGCAAGCTCGCTTAATTAAGCCAAATATGAGACGACGCTTTTATTTCGAATTACCTGCCAGTCTCTCCCATCGGTTAAAAGAAAGGCGACCTGTTTACAGTCAGCGAGAATTTTTGTTCGTGTAAAAGAATGTAATGATATTTCTTCAAAATGATATTCTAAAGCAGTTTGAAAAATCCATCGGAAATTTTTTATTAGGAAAAGAAAAAATTAAGTACTGTAATGTCTTATACAATTAATTCTGGAACTATGACGAACTTTAATATAAACCAAATGGAATTCTTCTTGCTCACGAATAACAGTGTATGACGTAGTCATGACGTTGTCAAGTGTTAATTTGCAGATTCACTGACTAACGGAGTAAAGAGGGATGAGAAACCGTTTATGCAGATTACGTGCTGTCTGATTACTGACGGTACGACACCATTTCTGCACCTAGAGTTGCCAACTCTCCACTTAACGCGCCTCCCAAATGCGCGCCTGCATCTATCCGCATCACGTGCCAAGATTAGTTATTAGATTGCAAGAACGGCTCAGACTTGGCTATGTAACGACATCGGTATGGAAATGGGAATGAAGATGGTCCTGTTATATGACGCGCACAAAACAGGAAATCTTCTCGCGGCAATCATCGCATGTTACGTCGAGGAGATCTACGCTCAATGAGATTTGCGCCCATCCACACGGATACTACGACAGACGTGTGGAATTTCAGCGATGTAACGTATAAAATTTATCACCTCGGGATTCCGGGATAAAACGTTTAATATCCCGAAGAACACCGCGTAGAGAATGAAATCGTCAACCCATTCCGGCAATCCGGAAAGCGCAGAGCCGAGCAAGATGTCGAGTCATGAGCGGATCTCACTTAACCAAGCAAAGTTAACATGTTAAGCGAATCGTTAATTGTGTGACATGCTGTGCCATGCGCTTCGTAGACGACCGCGAAGTTCAGAAGGAAACTAAATAGAAGATTGGGGTAAATTTGACGGAGAGAGAACTGCACTCGGCCCCGCAATGATGGCAAGAGTTTTGCCTTCCAGCTCCATGAAACTCCGCCGGCATAGATGCAGCAAGAATTTCCTGGGAGTTACTAATGGTATTCCAACATCCCGTGCCAGCCCACGAATTCCATTAGAGTACGTCAATAATATTCTCTTACATGTTACAAGACCGATTAAATGTTAAATTACGAACGTGAAACTCGTTCGGTTCATCTTTCGTTTGCTCATACTTGTTATAGATTTTGATATTTACCGTATTACTCACACATTAAATCCTTAGCAATAATATTACGCATAGTAATAATCATAGTGTAGTATATAATCGCCGATAAATCTCATTATTGAGAAATAGTTAATTTATAATTTGTTAAATTAACATTGGCGTGTACAATTAAAGAAATTTATAGAGAACTTGTTTGCGAATTGTGTTTGAGTCACTCGATGAGATATGTCAAATGAAAATGAAAATCGATGTTCAGATGTCTTGATATGAAAGCGTTGGAGTATCCGGTAACAGTTAATCGAATATCTAGCGCGTCCCGTACCGGAAATAGCAACGGAAGCGGAAATCTTAGATCAAGAAGTGGTTCACCTTGATCATGGAAGAGGATCGCTAACGGAAAGCGAGTGTCGCCTGATGGTATCTGTCTGCAATTCAACATAGAGATGTCTGAAGTACTCAAGAGTTGCTATCTGGCATGACACGAACAACGAGAGTTCAATTTATCCTATCCTATAAATCTTACAACGAGTTTATTATTCGAATATTTATTGAAAAGCCATATAATAGTGATAAAATTTCGCGATATTAGTTTCTTATTTTTGTATAAATGTAACAAAAACAATAGACGTGTTTTATATGTTACATATTAGCTTAAAAGTATGAAAAATTTAGAAAAATGTTGCGTTTTTTAAATGCTCGCGTATCATCGTCTTTCTGAAACTTTATTAAGATTTCTCACGTACATTATTTTTATTTTGTTTCATCTTTTAATTTATAATATAAACTATATAACAAAACTACATACTAGTGAAAATAGTGATTTAATTAAACCAAGAAAGTAAAATAGCTACTGAGAATTGTAATTGTACATAAACTCAATTAACTTATACTAACACTTTGAATTTCAATGTACACGTATCCGTTAGCAATTCACATGAAAATTGTCAAAGCTGCGATGCAATTAATTTATTGAATAAGAACACATTTAAATTTGCATAAGAAGTTCGCTGTAACGTTTACCTTATTTAAGTTTTGACAAGTTCCACCAACTAATATGATAATATCCCGATCTACGAACCAGAACGTGAGTTCGCTTTAATAGTTGAGACGACAAAGGGTGTTGTAGACTGCCTATCGTGATTTAATGAGAGCGAACATTGAAATGCTTTTGTAATCGGATATAGCGGTTCATGTCTTTTGTATACGTTTAACGTTGCAATAACATTTCTTTACCGTATCGACAAGAGAATTTTAGACGAAAAAAGAAAGAGAGAGAGAGAGAGAGAGAGAGAGAGAGAGAGAGAGAGAAAGAGAAAAAGAGAAAGATACAGCGGGAATATTATTAAAAAACATTAAGATTTAAAAAGTGGATTTAAAAAGAAATAGAAAAGAATTATAGTTTCTCTTCTATTTATTTTAATATTTGTCGTTTTGAAACGATATTATTATCGATAATAATAAATATAATTCCCACTCGATTCACGTTGCCACATTTGTCACTGGTGAATCTTATTGTTGGAGCGATGGGAAGCAATGCCATTTGACTGATAACCTCTTGACTATTAATTGGCGTTACTATCCCTCAATTAATAGAGACTCGGATAGATGGCAAATTACAGCGCACGTACAGCGCACTGTTTGACAAATATTTGTCTGTCAACACAGTCCCTGCTTTGATTTTGGTAAACTATACGTAACTATCATTGATTACAGAAACATTACTCCTTTCTGAGCAACATCTCTTTGACGAGGAGTCTTTTCGCTACAATATAAACTTCTTCATATAGTGAAGTTTGAAAAATAATCATGTCGATATAGCACGATAATTTACATGAAAGCAAGCAAAGTCTGTCTCAGCGGAATCGATAATTTGTGACGCTCGTACAGGCGCCCCGATTTATTGAGCGATTCCGAAATGGCTCCCGCGGAAAAGTCAAGAGCGATAGCAGCTTATCAATATGGATGTGTTTAACTTGCTGCATAATGGACGAAGTCGGCATTTCCCCAACCGAATGATATAACGGCGTAATCATTAGTCGGAACATTCGGAAACTTGGTTAACTCGGATCTTCACTTGGAAAACTAATTGAAAGAATCCTCTCCTGTTGGAGTCTTCCGCTCTACGTTTCCTTCCTTCTTAATTCTTTTTATTCTCGAAAGCTTTTCTGCCGTCTGCTTTGTGCGTTTTGATCTTCGGAACGACAGAAATTTGTAAGAATGCTTTGCGGAAGATCGAAGTCGGTGGTAGGAGTGCTTTCTTTCGCAAGTTTAAAGTCGATATTTCTTTTTTTAGTAAAAATTTCAAACCATTTTAAATTGCAGAGATATTTAATGCTGAAAGCTGAATGGTTCGAAGACGTTGGACGTTTTATTAAAAACTTAACTTGTTTCTTAATATAAAGCAGCAATTCTTGATTATTTTTCTTACAATACTTATTTTTATAAAATAACAATAATATTAAGAATCTTTATTTTAGATCGCATATGTGAGAACACAATCAATAATTGCCTCGATGCCTCTGAAGTCTAAAGGCTTAGGACGCTCGTTATGGAATACAGAAAGATCCGGGTTCCGCTTCCGATCGAAGTAATATTTTTCGCAATAAGTTTATTACAGTTCTTTAAGATGAAATTTGGAAAAATTTGGGAGGATTATTAATATTTCAGATTGCATTAAAAGTCCGACAACCATCGATATTACGCAATTATAACTTCTGAAATTAATTCATTTAAATGAATATATATAATGAATATATAAAATAGTTCAACATCTTATCATTCAGACCGTAGTGGCGCTTCGTATTTAAAATAATGTATCTAACATAAACGATCTTATTTCCAATCTTATTATCATTTATAACAGTTATTAATTAAAATATTTAAATAAGTAATAGAATGTGTCAATGTATACCAGTCGGACAACCGGACACTGCACAGAAAAAAATAAATTGAGTGGTACAGCAAACTTGTAACTTACTGCACGAATTCAACATCTATAACTAAGAAGATTTAATAATTTAACAAATCGCTAATGTTATTCAGCTATCAACTTTGCTATTTTAACATAAAAAATTGACTGCCTATATATTACGACTGTAGATTTGCTGAATTAAAGTTTTCAGTTGTGTTTTTTTTATAGGACGTAATTGTCCCAGTGTCCCACAATTAGAAAATTAGTATGCTGACGGGAAATATTAATAGATGTTTAATAACAAAAGACTACTATTCAAATTGATCTTTAAGTGCAAAAAATGCATTTAAAATTAATATTAATTTAAATAACTAAATTTTGTGATAAGATTTTTTTCTTATACTATGGCATAGTATATAGAAGCATAGGTTATTTCACATCAGAAATATCTTAGATATTTCGTGTTATAATTTCCACATCTTACGGTTTTACGATTATTAATCTAACTTCTGTAATTAAGCAATTCAACATATCCCGCATTTTTCTATTAGTACAATCCTATTCTATCACTACATGAAAAATTTATTGCCAAATATTTATTTATTTTTTTATTAAATAACAAAAAAGATTAGGCTCATCTGAGATTAATATTAATTTAAATAAATAAATTAAACATTTTGTGTAACTATCCGAACGTACTTATTATCCGAGCCCAATAACTGGACATGTACCTATGTATTCGGACATTTACATAACATTTTATTTATTTAAATTAATATTAGTCTCTTAATATTAGTTATTTAATGTTTCTATAAAATATACACAAACATAGCCAATGTGCGCGAAAATTGAGTATACGATGGATTATATCCAGAACTCATCTTCGGATAGTTGGAACCAAACATTGCAGAAATAGGTATTCGATGTTCATTCCGATTGTGCTTTTTATTATTGTACAATAACATACTTTAGAGAATTATTTATACACACAGAGAAGAGATTAGTCAACGCAGCTAAAATAGAACTGTAGCAGTTAAAACGTATCCTTATAATAGGAACAGTTAATGTCATTGCTCAATTTATTAACTAAAATTTAGGTGCTACAACGAAAAATATTCTCTGCTAAAGTAAAATAGCAACCAGCAGCATCCCAGAAACAATTGCGAATGGAGTGTTCGGTTACGCGGCTAAGATAGTGACGAATAGCTGCCACTTATTTAGCTACTCATATTAAACACGCTTTTAATTTTAATTAATAAAAATGTCGGCAACAATGTATTTTATCTTCAATAGTCAATTTTTATCAATAACAGCAAAATTTAAATCAGCAACTGATATTTAGCTGATATTACTAAGTCCTTTTTTTACGTGTAGTAACAATTTTCTTATACTATGACATAGGAACATAAGTTATTTTATATCAGAAATATCCTAGTGAAATATCTCGTGTTATGATTTCCATGTCTTATGGTTTTACGATTATTAATCTAATTTCTGTAATTAAGCAACATATCCCGCATTTTTCTATTAATACAGTCTTATTCTATCACTACATGAAAAATTTATTGCCAAATATTTATTTATTTTTTTTATTAAATAAAAAGATTAGGCTCATGAAACTTGAAGACATCCAAATTCTAAAATTTTTTTTTACAATGATTACAGGCACGATCTAATGATAAATTTTCCACTGAATAGTTTTCAATCCAAGAGTAATAAATTCTTGATGGGACCAATAGATAGCGTTTATTAGTTTAGCAGAAAAACGTAGCTATTGTATATTAGGCACTAATCTCATAATAGAGGGTTTTCCTCTACATATACATGTATACACGCTCTAGTTACGATTAAAACGTAAATAAAAATAAAGTAACGATAAAAGAAACTAGTAAAATTGTTACCATTACCCCAAAAATGTAACTGGGTTATCATGAACGTTACTCAGAAGAAAATGTAATGTCGTTACCCAATCGTTACTGAAAAAAGTAACTTGTAATGGTAACGACGTTACAAATAACTTGCCAAGTCTGCAAATAAAAAAAAAATAAATAATAAAATGTCGAGGCTACAATAGTTTTTTAATTATAATTGATTAAAGATAGTGTGTAATTCGAAAACTATTATAGCCTAGATATTTTCGTATTAGGATTTTCGTCTTAGAACGTTTAAAAGAATCCAGAAATAATATTAGAGGCTCTAAAAGTAAAATGGTTTTTTACTTAGCATTTAAAGTTAGTTTATAATTAAAAAAACGACATTTTTGTATTAGGATTTTCGTTTCAAAATTATGTCAAGAATATGTCCTTAGAAGAAATTCATTAGTTGTGAGACATCCTGCATATCTCAAAAGATATACAAGTCAAAATGGTTTTCTAGATACGCGATTACTCATATCACGAAATAATCCAAAGAATTTAAAAAACTGGGCAACCCATATTAGATCTTGAATTCTGATTAGTACGTGCTTAATATGGCGGATGCACCATGGAAACTTCGTAAAATCTTGTACAAACTTCGACTGCATTTAAAGATTTGAAATTGTACATTTTATACAACAATTCTGCATACTAAAATATTTTCCTTCTCAACATTTCCGTTGCTACCTTTTTATAT
This sequence comes from Atta colombica, assembly GCF_001594045.1. Taxonomy (NCBI): domain Eukaryota; kingdom Metazoa; phylum Arthropoda; class Insecta; order Hymenoptera; family Formicidae; genus Atta; species Atta colombica. The sequence continues at coordinate 1,641,597 of NW_017259325.1, forward strand.
AGTAGAACTGCTGTATTACTATAGCATCATTTGAATATTTTACTTATCGAAGTAGACGGGAAGGAAGAGTGTGCACGCGGTCATGTGATATACGTGACCGCGTATGCAGAACTTGGTAAGTTTCCTCTTGAAACTTGGGTAATCTTCGTCCCCGGCCGTTGGTGCACCACACGCGCACTTTCCCCAACTTGAAAATGAGTCTTCCCCGGAATTCACTTAGCAGGCGCAAAATGGAAAAAGAGAAGCGCAAGATATGTGCGCCGAGGATATCCGCCAGTATCAAAACCTTGGATAACCTCGAAAAAATCGTACATTCTTAGACTGAAAATTTTATCGCGTATGTAATGTAATGTAGAAAAAAATATTGAAACTTTCCAACACTCTAATAAACGTCAAAACGATGTTAATTAACTAAAAGCACTCATCGCGCGAGCTAATGAAAATAATTCCTAATGATTTGATATTGCTACTCCTACTTTCTTCAGTAGAAATATCTCGAGATGAGAGAAGAATGATGGGCTTTCAAACGTTAAAATCCTCACCGGACTTTACTCACTACTCTAACTGAGGTAGACATTTTTCTCGCGACCAGGTCATTATTTAATGTTTATGAACGATGAAACGCCTTTCATAAATAATAATCAAGAAGTCTGGACGTTAAATCGATGCGGAAAGCATAGTTCTCTCGTTACGTTATTCGATATAGCGGGAAGTCTCGTAAAACATATTTTACAAAATCTCACTAATTCCAAGCGCTATACGAGTCTCCCATAGGCGGAACGGTCTCTCCTTGTTACTTTCAATATTCCCCAAGCACTTACTTCGCGACGCCAATTTTACGAAGCAGTTAGCGGCGCTAACAAGTTATCGGAGTGAAATTGAAGGGAGATACCCAACGGCCTGGATATACGGCGCGGATAGAAACTACACTACAGTTTGATCAGCTTACTGAAACTCGCCCTTCGGCTATTTTGATTACACCCAGCTAGATTTCTATCGTACATACAAGACGCCTCGAAACTATACTGCGCTTCTTCACGATGATAAATCCTAAAGAGAAAACCAAAAAGTCCGAATTGTTCGAACAAAATTCCCATTTTTTTTATAACAAGACTAAATTTATTACATCTACCATATAATTTCTATTATGTTTGCCATCGACATTATACTTTTCGTACAATTATTACCTGTAACTGAGAAAAAATTAATAAAATAAAAATTAAATTACCAAAGGGCAAAATGTTAAGTTTCTATTTAGCTCCTAGGAACGTATTACTGAGCGCATTACTGACGAATGCAATCGAGTGACGAAGTCAACCAGCGGGAAATCTTACGATTCACGGTCATTAAAATGAAATGTGCACGGAGTTGTAGCCAGCGGCGTTGGCGGTGTCGCGAGTCAGCTGATAAAATTCCCAGTTATTCGAGAAAAAGCCTGAAGGTACTACGGGTTTCGAAGGATTTTATAAATTGTCCGAACGAACGAACCATTCATTCTGGTAGGACGACCGATTTTACAACTACTGAATTATACGCTCTGAAAGTCTGGACTTCCATTAAAATGGAATAACATTCCCGATGTAGCGATGTGCACTATAGCGTTTGCCTCATCCTCCAAGAGAGTGAATAAGACAAATAAAATATATCGTTTATTTATCTCGAGATAAAAGGATAAAGACACGTTTATTCGACGGGCGATAGACAATCAGATTTTTTTTTATCTATCTTCATGGCAGATAGTCATAAAAACGTCGTACAAGTAAAACACGACTATTGAGGCGAAGCATCGAGCACCACGTTGAAAGATGAAAGTCATATACATGTGCTCCACTTCTACCGACTCACTTATGACCCATATTCCTCTACAGTTTATGACGCAAGTTGTAAAACCGTCTGTTGGGCGCTTCTAAACTTGATAAGGACTTAAGTCACCGGAACATCGCAATGTCGCGTAAAAGTTTACTTCGATAAACCTGATGGCGCGTATCACTGAATGCAGCGTAATTTTCAATCCAATTTTAAACAAAACTTAGGATTCTGAAA